>NW_026087897.1:0-26780 GCF_022539395.1 Myiozetetes cayanensis | reverse complement strand
GGTCACCACTGTCCCCTGTGATGTCAACAATGACCCCAATGATGTCACTGTGATGTCACCTCTGACCTTGTGAAGTCACTGAAGTCCTCTGTGATGTCACCAATGTCCCTGTGACATCACAGCTGTCCATTTGTTTTCAACAGTCCCCAGTGATGTCACTTCTGCCTCTATGATTTAACCACTGCGCCCACCGGTGGCATCATGTCCCTGTGACGTGACCGATGTCCCTGTGATGTCACCAGACCCCTGTGATTTCACCGATGTCCCTCTAACATCACGGCTGTCCCTTTCTTGTGACCAGTCCCCTGTGATGTCACTTACCCCAATGATGTCACCGATGTCACCATGATGTCACCACTGTCCCCTGTGGTGTCACCAGTGTCCTAGATGATGTCACTGTTGTCTCTGTGATGTCACCCTGTTGTTGTTATGGCAGCGATGTCCCCTGAGACATCACGGCTGTCCCTTTGTTTTCAACAGTCCCCTGTGATGTCACTGGTCCCTAATGACATCACTGCTTTCCCTGTGATGTCACCAATGTCTTCTGTTATGTCACCATTATACCCGATGATGTCACTGGTGTCTCTGCGATGTTACCCCGGTCCCCTGTGACTTCACAGATGTTCCTGTGACATCACAAATGTCCCTTTGTTGTCATCAGTACTCTGTGATGTCAGTGGTCCCCAATGATGTCACTGCTGTCCCTGTGATGTCACCCCTGTCCCCAGCAGTGTCACCATGATGTTCACGATTTCCCAGTGACATCACGGCTGTCCCTTTGTTTTCACCAGTCACCTGTGATGTCACTGGTCCTCAGTGATGTCACCCATGTCCCTGTGATGTCACCAGACCCCATTGATTTCACTGATGTCCTGTGACATCACGACCTTGTTTTAACCAGCCCCCTGTGATGTCACTGGTCTCAAATGATGTTACTGTGTCCCTCACCACTGTGCCCAGCGGTGGTGTCTTGTCTCCATGATGTCACTGATATCCTTGTGATGTCACCAGACCCCTTTGATGTCACTGATGTCCCTGTTATATATCATGGTTGTCCCTTTGTTGTCACAAGGCCTCTGTGATGTCACTGGTACCCAATGATGTTGCCCATGTCCCTTGTGATGTCACCACTGTCCCCTGTGATGTCACCATTGTCCTTGATGATATCACTGGTGTCACTGTGATGTCACCCCTGTCCTTGTGAAATCACCGATGTCCCCTGTGATTTCACTGATCTCCCTGTGATACTACGCCTGGCCCTTTGTTTTCAACAGTCCTCTGTGATGTCACTGGTACCAAATGATGTCACCCATGTCCCTGTGATGTCATCATTATCCCCAGTGAGGTCACTGATGTCTCTTTGATGTCAGCCATGTACTTGTGATGTCACTGATGTCCCATGTGATGTCACCGATGTCCCTGTGACATCACAGCTGTCTCTTTGTTTTCTCCTATCCCCTATGATGACACTCATCCCCAGTGATGTCACCAATGTCACTTTCTTTAGGGTTAGGGTTAGGGTTAGGGTTTAGGGTTTGGGTTAGGATAAGGGTTTAGGGTTAGGGTTAGGCTTATGCATAGGCTTAGGTTCTAGGGTTAGGGATTAGGAGTTAGGGGTTAGGTTTAGGTTAGAGTTTAGTTTTAGGTAACATTTGGGTTAGAATAAAGGATAGGGTTAGGGTTAGGGTTTAGGATTAGGATTTAGGATTAGGGTTAGGGTTTAGGTAACTTTATAGTTAGAGTAAGGAATAGGGTTTTGATTAGGGTTAGGGTTAGGATTAGGGTTAGGGTTAGGGTTAGGGTTAGGGTTAGGGTTAGGGTTAGGGTTAGAATTAGTGTTGGATGAGGAAGAAACATCCCCTTTCTCTTCCCCTTCTCGGTGTGGGGGGCGAAAATCGCCCTTGTCAGGGAGCCCCTGCAGGCTCTGCCCCTCCGGTGATCCAACAGTGGCCCCTGCTGACCGGGATTGGAATTGCGCCAAAAAGCGAGGAATTCCAGACTCTTTCCTTTTCTTTGAGGGGGATTTTTGGTACAGGATTATTTGGTTTGTTTTGTGTTCTTTCATTGTTCTGCAAATACACATATATCCTTTAATAAAGGACTGTTATTTTTGCTTTCTCCATACTTCCTCTCCATACTTGGAGCCTCTTAACTTTGGATTTACATTAGCTTAGAAGGAGGAGTTTGGCCTTCCTCCATAACTCATACTCCTTAGCCAAACACTTGTGTTTCATTAAACTGAGAGAGGTGCAAATTCATGCTTTGTTTACAGCCCAGAGATCTTCTGGACTCTTCCCATTTGTCTCTGCCCCTCTCAGAGAACTTGTGTGGACACCTTCCCTGCCTGCACCAGGTGATTTCACAAAAGTGGGAGCGGGGGTATTTCAAGGAGAAGGACCTGGAGGATGTGTTGAGGCCTCTCCAAGCAAATGTTTCCTTCACGAGAACTAAAGCCAGGACAGTGGGGGGAACAGCAGAAACGCAGCTCCTCCAGCAATGGCAGCGCCTCCAGGAATTCCCAGCACATGCCCACAGATCCTCCCAGAGGGGTGAGGCAGACATCAAGGTTTGACAGGAATGCCCTGTTTGGGATAACTTAGGAGATGGCTGCATCCCCTCTCCCTTACCCAGAGGCTGGAGATGCTGCTGTCTGGGAGCAGGAGGTGCCTGTGTGGGGGTTCAGCACCGCTGGATTGGTGCAAGTACAAGAAGCGTTTGGACGATACTCCCGGGCACGTGGTGTGACTCTGGGGGATGGTCCAGTGAAGGCTCAGGAGTTGGACTCGATGATCCTTGTGGGTCCCTTCCAACTTGGGATACTGGGTGTGATTCTGTGAAGTTCCACAGGGCTGTGTGTGAGCAGAGAGCAGGGGCTGAGCAAAGCAGAGCAGGGCAGTGGCAGCACAGCCCTTGAGCACTGCCCCAAGCGGGCTGAGCCCAAAGGGGAGCTGGGGGTGGGGTTGGTGCCACTCAGGTTAGGGGGCAGAGACACGGGGACAGCAGGGAGTGCAGGAGAGGGAAAGTATCAGAGGGGACTGATGGGCATGGGGATGTCTCCAGGTTGGGCTCTCCCAGTGCTCAGTGGCCCCATCTCTCCAGGACGAGGGTGCTGATGGGCGTGGACGACAAGAGAAGCAAGGTGAGGACACAGCACAGGATTCAGATCCAGAGGGGAATGGCTGACCCTGGAAGAAGGGTGGGTCATAATATGGACGAAACATATCCAGGAGGAAAGAAGAGTGGAAAGGGCTCACAAGTTATCACTTGCCTTTGACAGGGAATATTGTCGTAATCGAGGGGTTGCTGTCTGTTAGAGAAATGTAGAGCTCATGATTCTTGGTGTCCTGTGCAGGGACCATCCCAGACACTGAACTTCTCCACCAGCTCCCATCTTGATCCTTTAGATAAATGTGGAACCAGCCAGCTCATGTAAATCTGCCCAACTGCCTGACATGGAGAGACCAGAGAAGGCGAGATGGGGAGAGGAAGCAGTGAGCAGGATATGCAATTAGAGCCAAGTGAGATCCTAGTTCATGAACCTCCCCATGTCCTGGTGGTGGTAACTGGACAACCTTGGTCCTGATGCTGAGGGTCACTGAGTGTATGAGGATCGAATCCTTCACCATTGGTGGCTGTGCCTGCCTGGGAGCTGGACCAGCTGCCAGGAAGAGAAAGGCAAAGACTGAGAACCTGCAGCTCCCTCAGGTGCTGCACACACTGAGACATTGTGAGGATCCCAGATCCACCATCTGTCATTTGTGAGGATCAAGAAATGAATGCCTTGCCCAGTTGTGGTTCTGGAGAGAGCTCAGCCCAGTGCCCCTTCCACAGTCCCATTACTGAGGATTTACTAGACAAGAATTTTCCCACCCATGTGGCTCCATCCCACACCTCTTTTTTCCCATGTTTGACACCACACCAAGCCCGGTTTTTGTGAGGTTTGTGGTTCCAGGTGGATGGTTGTGATGCCTAAAGCATTTCAGCACCTCTCAGGTGTTACACTCTGCCCTGATCCCATTGGAGAAGTGTTGAAAATCACCCCTGTGCAGCCAGGGGAGCATCGGTGTGGGCACAGAGAAGAGCACACCCACAGCTGGATCTCGTGGTTTATGGACACACAACTTCCTTTGGACACAGGGCATGGAGATGTCTTCACTCGAGGGGCTCCCATCTCCATGTCCAATGCAGGGAATAGATTTGATCTGGATTTATCCATCAGATATTGGCAATACATGTGCCAGTCACAAAGATGCTTTGTGATCAAGGCATCCAGAACACATTTCTGCTGGACCTGGGCCTGGTGGAAGGGCTGGGTGTGGACATGTTGGCATGGTCAGGGTTTGTGGGGAGGGGTTGCCCTGCCAAGCCAAGCGAGACCAAGAACATCCCCGAGCAGGACATTTGCAATGGCACGTGTTCCATCCCATCCACACCAGTCAGTCAGGATGTATCCAACAGGACAAAGCAGATGTCTTCACAGAATCTCAGGCTGCCATTCCCTTGGGATATGGAAGACAGGTGGGATGGCATTCTGGGATAGTGAGGCATTGGTTCTTTGGTGGTCAGGGAGCATTGCAGAATGGAGAGAACAGGCCGTGATATCTGAAAGTGGTCGATGATTCACAGGTGGGGCTGCACTGGGACACTGTGGGGCGTGTGTTCTTTGGTTTGCAGGGGCCATTCTGAAAGGGAGAGGGTAGGCCATAACACCACAAAGAATCCCATGGTAGACATGTTGGGTTGCATTCTTGGGGTGTGAGGCATTAATTCTTTGGTGTCTGGGGGCCATTCTGGAATAGAGATGATTGGTTGTAAAATCACAACAAGACCAATGGCAAAAAGGAAAGGCTGCAATGTGAGGTGTGGTGCATTGGTTCTTTGGTTTTCAGGTATCATTCTGGAATGGAGAGGGTAGGCCATGAGATCACAAAGGCAACCGTGGAACACTTTTGGGGCTGCAGTGAGGGGGTGTGCACTGCAGTTCCACCCAGGAAAGCCCTGAGCCTCTGTCTCTCAAGTGCAGTTGCTGCACCACTCTTGGCACTGCACAAAGAAAAAGAGCTTTCTGTGTGGGCACCTTTGGTCTGGCAGGTATCTTCGTCCATATTGAACACCAGACCTAAACTTAAAAAAAACCCTAAACCCAAACCTAACACTAAACCTTAACCCCTAACCATAACCCTGTGCCTTACCCTAACCCAAACCTTACTATACTAACCTAACCCTAATGCTAAACCTTACCATAAATCCTTGACCCTAACACTAACCCTAACCCTGACTCACCACCTATCTAGCGCAGTTGGCTCACCACTCATCACTGGAGACCAGTGACCTCACAGGGGATTGTTGACAACAAAGGGACAGCTCTGATGTCACAGGGACATTGGTGACATCACAGGGGACTTCAGCGACTTCACAAGGCCAGGGGTGACATCACAGTGAAACAAGTGACATCATTGGGGTCATTGTTGACATCACAGGGGACAGTGTTGACATCACAGGAAGATGGGTGACATCATTGGGGACCAGTGACAACAAAGGGACCACCATGATGTCACAGGGACATCACTGGCATCGGTGACATGACAGGGACATGGTGCCAGGGCTCGGCACAGTGGTGACATCACAGAGACAGCAGTGACATCATTGGGGACATTGACATCACAGGGAACAGTGATGACTTCAAAAAGCCAGGGGTGACATCACAGAGACACCAGTAACATTATCGGTGTCACTGGTGACATCAGAGGGACATCAGTGACGTCATTGGGGACCATGGACATCACAGGGAACTGATGATGTCATTGGGGACAAGGGGGACAAGCCCTGGGGAAAGCAGTGACATCACAGGGCACAGTGGTGACACCCATGGGAAGAGCAGTGATATCACTGGAGACCAGTGACATCACAGGGACATCAAGGACATCAAAGGGACAGTGATGAAATGATAGGGACAGCAGTGACATCATTGGGGACATTGTTAACATCAGAGGGGACAACGGTGACATCACAGAAGATCAGTGACATCACAGGGGTCTGGTTACATCATAGGGGCATCAGTGACACCACGGTGACATGGTGTTACCACTTGGGACAGCGGTGACATCACAGGGACAGCAGTGACATTTTTGGGACACAGGGACCACCCTTGGGGACAGCAGTGACATCACACAGGACAGTGGTGACATCCACAGAGACAGCAGTGACATCATTGGAGACTGCTGACATCACAGGGATAGCAGTGACATCAAAGGGACATCAGTGACATCACAGAGGACCAGAGATATCATTGGTCATAGCGGTGAAATCACAGGGAAAGTTACATCAAAAGGACAGCGATGAGGTCACAGGGACAGCAGTGACATCATTGGGGACATTGGGGACATCTCATGGGACAGCAGTGACATCACAGGAGACCAGTGACATCACTGGGGACAACAGTGACATCACAGGGACAGCAGTGATATCATTGGGGATGTTGGTGAGATCAGAGGGACAGTGGTGACATCATTGGCGACACTGGGGACATCCGTGGGGACATCAGTGACATCACAGGGACATTGGTTACATCACATGGACACCAGTGACATCGCTGGTGACAGCAGTGACATCACAGGGGACAGTGGTGACATCACTGGGTACACAGGGACCACCCCTGGGGGCAGCAGTGACATCACAGGGACAGTGGTGACATCCGTGGGGACAGCAGTGACATCACTGGAGACCAGTGACATCACAGCTGTCTGGTTACATCACAGGGACTGCGATGACATCAAGCTGTGACCTCACTGGGAACACCAGTGACATCACAGGGACTGTGGTGACATCACTGGGGATGTCGGGGATGTTTGGGGGCCTTTGGGAGGGCACCTGCCCTTCAACACAGCACCCAGCACACCCCAAAAAGTGCTGGGACCCCCCTAAACCAATGGGAAAAGGGTGGGAGAGATCAGAAGAGTGAGGAGAGCAGCGGGGCTTTGGCTTCCTGTCCCCTCCTCCGTGTGACAGTGTTGTGTTCCCAAGTACAGGGCCGTGTCCCAAGTCCTGCGCCCCCCTGGCTCTGCCGGGACATAGAGGACCAGGTCGGCTCCATGGGCTGAGACTGAGTGGGGGCTGCAGGGAGCCCCCCGTGTCCCCAGGGTGCAGGGACTGGGGGGTCGTGTCTGCTGGGTCCCCGCAGCTTGGTGGGGGAGAGGAACTCGAGGTGGTGGTGCTGGGCCGGGGTGATGCCACCCCTCGGGTCCCCAGGAGCTGCTCAGGGTGGGGAAACTGAGGCACGGATTGAGGGAGGAGGGGCTGGGGGGGCTTTTCTGGAGGCTGTGCTTGGCTGCTGTGCCACCACCGTGCTGAGACCACCAAAAGAGGGAGCAGAGGGATTTTTGGGGGCACCCAGTTCCTCCTACTCCTGTGCAGAGGGGTCTGCAGCAGTTTGGGCCGGTCTCACCAGGGGGCTTTGCCCCAGGACACCCTGCCTTGGGCTCTGGGGGTGAGGGATCTGCTGTTGGCCTCACGAGGTCGGTACCATAATAAACAGCTGTCACTGTGTATATAGAGATCCAACTCAGAAGGCAGGGACTTGTTTTGGGAACAAGGCAGAGACTTACATGAAGTAAAAAAGGACAAGACTTCCTGAGGACCTGGGAAGTTTTTGGGAAAGATCATCTTGGTTTCCAGGCCCCTCTCAATGGGTCAAACAAATAACAGGAACAGTGGTGACAGTGATTATTGTCTTTCATGCATTTCTGTGAACTCTTGTACTAATGTTTGTAACCCAAAGTACTATAAAGCTTAACAGGGAGACTTGCTGGAAATTTCAAAATATCTCAGAAGAAGGAAATGTTGGGAAAATCTTTAATTTCAACAATTAGTGTTGAAGTCCTGTGAATTCCTTCAGTGGGACAAGACAGGGCTTAGTCCTGTATCCACCCTCAGTTGCATAGGTGGATACGGGTAGGTGATCCTAAATCTAACCCTAAATCATAGCCCATAACACTAACCCTAACCCTGACTCATCAACTATCGAGTGCAGTAGGTGCACCACTATCAGTATTGAACAAAGAGCAAGAGTTTTCTGTGCAGGCAACTTCAGACTGGCAGGTATCTTCTTCTGTTCTGAATCCTAGACATAAACTTAAAAAAACTCTAACCTTAACCCAAACCCTAAACCCTAACACCAAACCCTAGCCCCTAACCCTTGTTAACCCTAACCCTAAACCATTCCTTACTAATTTCAAACACCCTCCCGGTAATTCCCAAACCTGTACCCGGTTCTCATCCTCTCTCTGTCTCAGAGCCCTCCACTTATCTTGCAGAGAGATGAGGCTGTGAATCCACCTTCCAAAAGCATGTCCCTTCAGCTGGCTCAGGTCTTCCTGTAGTCCCTGGGTTCTTCTCTTCGTCAGCTCCAAGAAAGGAAACCAAAATCAATGCAGGACTTTAGCATCACATTGCCCAAACCCCAACCATTCCCATATTCACCACATTCTAAGTGCACCCAAGTCCTCGTGTCACTGCCTCCAGCAAGAGGTGCAGAGCTTGCAGCTCCCACTGCATGGCACACCTGGAACAGGGAACAAAAGCTTTCAGTGGCATTTCTGACACTTTCCTGGGCCCCTGCTCCTCCTCGATACCTCCCCGACTCACCTGGGACGCTCATTTCTTTCCAAAGGTTACCGGGTTGGCACCTCAAAAGAGAAGAGGGGAATGCTTAAATGCCCAGCCCTGAAGTCCCTGCCATCGCCCACAAGGCCAACGCCAAAGCACCTGACCTTGTCGCTCTGCTTCTCTGGCAATACGGATGGGCACTGTAAAGAAATCACAGAGGCAAAAGCAAATAGAGATGGATCCCCTCAGAGTGCAACATTCTGACCAAAGTTCCCCTCTCGGGTTCTTTTTCACTCACCTCTTACTGCAAGGACCTCCTTCCCATTCTGCTGACTCTTGTCACCTTGTGTATCACTGGAAAAAAACAAACAACAAGGTATGTGCTTAGATTCACCAATGATACAGCTCGCCATAAATAACTTTGGATTCAGACTGGCCAGAATATTCTCACCTTGCTCATCTGCCCTTCAATTCCAACAGTCCAATCAACCACTTGCATCCGACCTCGAATGAAAGAACAAAAAGTCAGTCACAATGAATCATAGAATCAGAGTATCAGCTGGGTTGGAAAAAAACCTCTGAGATCATCAAGTCAAAGTCTTGATCCACTACCACTCTACTAACTAGACTCTGGCACTAAGTGCCACATCCAGTCTCATCTTAAAATCCTACAGGTACAGAGAATTCATGGAGCCCCTGGTGGTCTAGTGGTAAAGGCGCCGCGCTATCACCGCGGAGACCCGGGTTCGATTCCCGGTCAGGGCCACTCCCGGGCAGGTGGGGCTCGTTAGCCCTTAAAGGCAACCCACCTACGTCCTAAGGACCTCACTGCCACTGTCCAAGCTCGCTTGGCCCCGGCAGATGAACCTTAGGATTAAAGGGTGGGCTCAGTTCCGCGCACACTGTGTCTCACCTAAAAAATCCAATGCGCAGGCTGGAAGGTGGAAAGACCTTCCCCGGATCTTCGCTCGCGAAGACTGGCCATTATTATTACAGAGAATTCACCACTTTCCTGAGCTGCCCATTACCCTCTCCTGATTACCCTCTCCTCAAACAATTTCTTCCTAATATCTAGCCTCAACCTCATCTGGCAGAGCTTAAGACCAAGCCCTCTTGTCTTGCTGATAACTGCCTGGGAGAGGAGACCAACCCCCCCCTGGCTACAACCTCCTATCAGGTGGTTGTAGAGTGTGATGAGGTCTCCTCTGAGCCTCCTCTTCTCCAGCCTAAACAACTCCAGATCCCTCAGCCTCTCCTCACAGGACCTGTGCTCCAGTCCCTTCACCAGCCTGCTTGCTCTTCTCTGGACCTGCTCCAGCACCTTGACACCCTTCCTGAGGGACCTGAACTGGACACACAACTCGAGGTGTGGTCTCATTAGTGCTGAGTCCAGGGGAAGTAATCACTTCCTTGGACCTGTTGGCCACACTGTTCCTGATCCAGGCAAGGATGTCACTGGCCTTCTTGGCCACCTGGGCACGCTGCTGGCTCATGTTCAGCTTCCTGTCGATCCAAACTCCCAGGTCCCTTTCTGCCTGCCTGCTCTCCAGCCACTCTGTCCCCTGCTGCAGGGGGTTGTTGTGGTCAAAGTGCATGACTGGGCACTTGGCCTTGTTGAACCTCATCCCGCAGGAATCAGCCAAACTCTCCAGTCTGTCCAGATCCCTCTGCAGAGCCCTCCTGCCTTCCAGCAGGTCGACACTCCCTCCCAACTTGGTGTCGTCTGCAAATTTGCTAATGATGGACTCAATCCCCTCATCTAAATCATCCATAAAGATGTTAAACAGGACTGGGCCCAGCACTGATCTCTGGGGGACACCACTGGTGACTGGATCCCAACTGAATGCAGCCCCGTTCACCACCACTCTCTGGGCTTTGCCCTCCAGCCAGTTCCTAACCCAGCACAGAGTGCCCTGTCCAAGCCATGGGCTGCCAGTTTTTTCAGGAGTATATTATGGGAGACGGTGTGAAAGGCTTTGCTGAAGACCAGGAAGACACATCCACAGCCTTTCCCTCATCTACCAAGTGGGTCACCTGATCATAAAAGGAGATCAGGTTGGTCAAATGTGACCTTCCTAAACCCATGTACTGGCTGGGTCTGATCCCTTGTCCATCCTGTAGGTGTTGTGTGATTGCACTCAGGATGATCTGCTCTTTTATCTTGCCAGGCACTGAGGTCAGGCTGACAGGCCTGGAGTTTCCCAGGTCTTCCTTCTGGCCCTTTCTGTGGATCAGCATGACATTTGCCAACTTCCAATCGTCTGGGACCTCCCCAGTGAGCCAGGATTGTTGGTAAATGAGGGAGAGCGGCTTGGTGAGCTCTTCTGCCAGCTCCCTCATCACCCTTGGGTGAATCCCTTTGGGTCCCATAGACTTGTGAGGATCCAAGTGGCTCAGTAGGTCACAAACTGTTTCCTCCTGAATTACAGATGCTATTCAGCATCTTATCTCTGTCTTCAAGCTCCAGAAGCTTCTTGACCTCTGACAAGAAGCACCTGCCAGAATTGCAAGAACGGACGCACACCCACCTCTGCCTCGGAGCCTTGGGCAAAGGGCTGGCAAGGGAGAGGCCCAGGAGCCTTGGGGTCTGCCCAGCTTTCCTCCTCCCTGGGGGCTCCCAGTCCTCTCCTGACACCCTGTTGGCCCCAGGCCTTGCCGGCTTCGGGCTCACGGCCCGCCGGCACCATCCCACCAGCCTGACCCCCCTCCTTGCCCTCTCTCCAGCCGCTCCTCCCTTTGATGGCAAGGCCCCATCCAAGGAAAACCCCGGTTATCAGCAATGGCACCTGTGGGATGGCTGCAAGGCTTGAGTGTGCCAGGCAAGAGCAGGAGCACAGAGAGCCTGAGGAGCCAGGAGATGCCCTGGCTGGGCATCGAGCTGCTGTGGGACGAGTTGACCCCTCTGCACAGTCTCTGCTGTCCCTGCCAGCCAAGTTCTGCCCAGGCTCTGTGCACGGGGATGGAGTGCTGACAGTTTTCAGCCCCCACGCTGTTCCACAAAGGCTGGGATAGCACAGGGGCCTTGCCTGGCACCCAGGAGATGGGCAAGGCAACGCAAGGACAGAGTCTGGGGACGGAGCAGGTGCAATGGGAAGGAGGTCCTTTCAGTAAGAGGTCAGTGAAAAGGAACCTCCTGAGAAGGGACCTTTGGTGAGAATGTTGCACTCTGAGGGGATCTGTCAGGATGTGCCTTTGCCTCTGTGATTTCTTTGCAGTGCCCATCTGCATTCCCAGGAGAGCAGAGTCACAGGTCCAGGAGCCCAAGTGACAAGGTCAGGTGCTGTTCTGCTGTACTTGTGGGCAGTGGCAGGGTATGGCAGGGTTCAGCAATGAAGCATTTCCCTCTTCTCTTGGGAGGTGCTCTGCTGAGCCCTGGCTCTGCTGCTGAATTGGACTGGCCTTGGATGCTGCCTGGGTAAAAGAGTCAGGAGACACTGGGGAGAGGTGAGAGAGAGGGGTCAGGCTGGTGGGATGGGGCTAGGGGCGCCATGGGCTGGGAACCGCCAAGGCAGTTCCCATTAAGGGGCCATATTTTGAGGTCGTTCAGCTTATCCATCGGCCACCAAGAATTACAATATTCAACCAGTTGCTCTGGCACCAGGGCATTCCTCCCCCTCCCCCACCCCCGTCCTTTACCTGTTCCTTAAAATACAACCTGCAGGGCAGCTTTTTGGGATCTCTTCTCTTGGGAATTGTGAAGATACACCTGCTCCCATGTTTAACCCCCCAGGCAAAACCACCCTGTGAACACCTTTCCCAGCCTTTCCCAACCTTTCCTGAAGCTGAGATTTTACGGGCATCCCGTAAATATCTCCCAATCTTACCCAAGCCTGCAAACCATGACAGAAACCTCTCAGCCTCACACTGCGTCCTTCTCATTGGTGTGCCTTATGTACAGGCAAAATACCTTAAAAACCAGTACCCTAAATTGATGTCCTGTTCTTTTTCCCAGAAAAGAAGGCGTGGTGAACTCTCCAGACCAGGGAATTGGAAGATCTCCCCGAAACTCCTTTGGTACCCACTGCAGGGCCAGCAATTCCTCTGGTCTGCCATGCTGGTGTTGCTTTGTCTCATCTGGGTCCCCAGAGACTGTCACTGAAAACTGGGGAATAAACTCTCTAATCAGATGGTTAGGTTGAGAGTTGACCTTACTTTATTCAGCGCTGAGGGGACATGGGGATTGCTCTCTAACACATGGGCATCAGTTCTCAAAACTTTGAACTCTTTATACATTTTAGCAAACAAAGGAATTCATGTCCATTGGCTGACAAGTTCTGTAGTTCTCTGCATTAATTCTTATTCTCTCTTCTATTGGCCATGGATTTCTCACTTTGCATGATACTTAGTCCACAGTTTTTGTCCTTTTCTTATCTTTTCCTTAGATAGGCAGAGTCTCAGTAATTGTCTGTGTTAGTTTGGTCTTCATCTCTGGTTTCTCTAAGTGACTTTGTGGTTTAAAAATTCTGCATTCTTGGTGTCCAGATCTCAAAACCAGATTTCTCTCCCAGCTCTAGGACCACTGAATTATGCCAGGCCTTAAACTTTTAATTTGGTTTTCTAACCAACGGACATGGCCCAGAACTTTTTCATCATCCATTATCTATCTCACCGATTCACTCTCCTGCCAACAGTTTCCCCCCACTGCTGCGTGGGCTCCTTTGTCAAGAAATGGAACTTGTTCAGCAACAAGTCCAGTCCTGTTACATATTTTTCTTGGGGATCTGCAGGAGGGGATCGAGTCTTCTGTGAGCAAATGGGCAGATGACCCCAAGTGGGGTTGCAGTGTCGATGTGCTGGAGGGTAGGAAGGCTGTGCAGAGGGACCTGGACAGGTTGGATCTCTGGGCCGAGACCGTGGGCATGAGGTTCAAGAGTGCCTTTGGTGCCTTTGGTGCCTCTGGCCAAAATAACCCTCTGCAGCTCCAGGCTGGGGGCAGAGTAGCTGCAAAGGGTCCCTGGGAGTAGGAAAGGCCCTGGGGGTGCTGGTCAACAGAGGCTGAACCTGAGCCAGCAGATGCCCAGGGGGGCAAGAAGGCCAAGGGCATCCTGGTCTGGATCAGAAATAGTGAGGCCAGCAGGAGCAGGGCAGGGATTCTTCCGCTGGACTGGGCACTGGTGAGGCAAACACTGAGTCCAGTTCTGGGCCCCTCAATTTAGGAAGAACATTGAGGGGCTGGAGTGGGCCGAGAGCAGGGCAATGGAGTTGGGCAAGGGTCTGGAGTGCATGTCCTGTGAGGAGCAGCTGAGGGAGCTGGGGTTTTTCAACCCAGAGAAGAGGAGGTTTGGGGCTGACCTGCTCACTGTCCACAACTTCCTGACAGGAGGGTGGAACCAGGTGGGCTCAGCCTCTTCTGTGCAGCAACAGACAATAGGACAAGAGGACATTGGGACCTGCCTGTCAGGGGATGTTTTCAGGGGCAGGAGCAGGAATTTTTGGGCAGAAACAGGGATTAGGTATTGACATGGGCTGCCCAGGGAGGTGGTGGAGTCACCGTCCCTGGAGGTGTTTAAGGAAAGACTGGACATGGTACTTTGTGCCGTGGTCTGCTTGACGTGCTGGGGATGGGTGGAAGGCTGGATGCCAGTTGATCTCAGAACTTCTTCCCCCCGGCATTTCCAATCACCCTATTTTTGGAGTCACGGGCTCTGCTCCTCTCTGCCTAAAAACAAAATCAAAAGATGAAGGATGCATCTGTTTCTCTCTCTGATCCTTCTGTTCATGTACCTGACAACAGTGACAGGGAATGCAATCATCATTTTCCTCGTGCGTGTGGATCACCACCTGCAAACCCCCATGTACTTTTTCATTAGCAACCTGGCCTTCCTGGAAATCTGCTTTACATCCTCCACAAGCATCAAATTGTTTGCCATCCTGAGTTCTGATCAGAAAACCATCTCCCTGAGCAGCTGCTTTGCCCAATCCTATTTCTATTTTGCCCTGGGCAGCACAGAGTGTGTCCTGCTCGTTGTCATGTCCTTTGACCGCTGTGTTGCCATCTGCCAACCCCTGCACTACGCTGCCACCATGCAGCCTCAGCTCTGCCTCTGCCTGGTTGTTGCTGCCTGGGTCATCGGCTTCACCCTCCAGAGCTACCACCCGCTCTTCCTGTCTCAGCTGTCCTTCTGTGGCTCCAACAGGATCCCCCATTTTCTTTGTGACAACTCCCCCTTATTCCAGCTGTCCTGCTCTGACACCAGCCTGCTTTGGAAAATAGACACTGCTTTCATATCATGTGTCGTGCTGGGCTCCTTAGCTTTAAACCTGGCATTTTACACCTGCATCCTTTTCTGTATTCTGCAGCTTCCAGCAGCCTCTGGGAGGAAGAAAAAAGCTTTTACTACCTGTTCTTCCCATCTCATCACCTTATCCATTGCATATGGGAGCTGCATTGCTCTCTACACGTGTCCTTCAACAGATGCTTCCTTGAAGACCAACAGAATTGTAGCTTTGCTGAACACAGTGCTGTACCCATTCTTAAATCCATTTCTTTACAGCTTTAAGAATAAGGTTGTGATACTGGCACTGAACAAATGCATTGCCAGGACAAGAGCAAAGCTCTTCCCCTAATCATGATGCATTTCTGGACATAAATTCCAAGGATCTACTCTCCCATGTTAAACAATACCAGGGCATATGTTTGTAACCTCCAAATGTGGAGGTCTCGGGAGATCTATGCTCTCACTTGCCAGTTCATGTCAGGTTAAATGATAAGAAGCTCATCTGCACACCCAGATGGGGCACTAACAGTGGTAGGAGGAGTAACAGGGCAGTTAATGCTCTGCCCTGGCTGCTCCATCCCTGCAGAGCCATCAGCTCACCAGGAATCCATCTCCAAACAGAGAGAGCACAGAGGAACAGTGGCAAGGGACAACCCAAATTACGGGCTCCTGAGAAAGGGACACCATGTCCCAGCTCCTTCCAGGGCTGCCCTGGCAGAGCCATCAGCCCTGTTGTCCAGGTTTGAAAGCCCTAAGGCACTGAGAGCAGATCACCATTTGAACTAGGGGGATTGTTGCCTTGGAGTGTAGGACACATTCTGGGATGCAGG
The DNA here is from genome assembly GCF_022539395.1 of Myiozetetes cayanensis. Taxonomy (NCBI): domain Eukaryota; kingdom Metazoa; phylum Chordata; class Aves; order Passeriformes; family Tyrannidae; genus Myiozetetes; species Myiozetetes cayanensis. The sequence continues at coordinate 11,128 of NW_026087897.1, read as the reverse complement.
GGAAGAGCAGTTTTGGATAGCCCAGGGCTTGAGGGAAGTTGAGGGGAGGACCCCAACCAGTGCAGTCTGTTCTGTCTTCTCATTAAACTGAATTTCTAACTCCTGTGTGAGCCAATTTGTCTCTGCAAGATCTGGTGAGTGTGGGGGTGTGAGTGCAGCAACTGCAGGAGGAGCAGGGCATCAAACAGCCCCTATGTCAACAGTGCTGGCAACTGAGCGACTGGAGCGGCTGCACTGCAGGGTCAGGGGTGTGTGAGTGTGGGGGTGTCCTGGGTGGGAGCAGAAGGCTTAGACAAAGCCTTTAAAGAAGCTCAACTGCTGTTGAGTCACGAGGTACAGAAAGGATCCCCTGGCTTTCTAAATTCCTTCTCAGAGAGGAGCCTGAGTGTGGTTGGATCCAATCTTAGCCTCGGGCTGTGTCAACGGTTTAAATTAAGGAATTACAGAGGTGTGATTAAATCACTTTGTCTCGCAGGTTTTAATGATGGCAGATCAGAGGTATTTATATAAAATGAATTATTTATTATGACAAATGAACCGATAAGTGAAAACAGATGAAAAATCTTAATCAGAATGATTTACTACAGGGTGAAAAGACTAAAAACCTACTAGTAGGGTATAATATAGCATAAAGTAGTACAGTGCACTGTATCAAAGCAATTCTTTGAAAGCAATTCTATCACAACCTGTCAAAGAAACAAGCATTAAGAAGAGATTGATATAAACCACCATAGGAGACAGCAGGCAGATCTCTCACTTAACCCCAGGGGAGCGACCAGGAAGAGCATTTGTGGTTCTGTGAGAGTTTGGGCTGCTTTTCCTTCTAAAAGGAGCATCACTCCAGCTGGAGGGAGACCACTGGACAATATGTTTGCTGTTGGAAGTCCCATCATTTTAATGCTTTCATTGGAATGAGTGGGAAACGGAGAACAAATCCAGCAGTTCCTGCTGTTTGTTCTCAGTGTCACAGCCTGCGTTGGCTTTCGGGGTGAGCTTCTCTTCCAAGGCTCAGGTGGCATTTGCTCTGGGTGTGTTCTATTGGAGTGGCCCTTGGGAAAAGGGACTTTGGTCCTTTTTCTTTCTTTTATTTATTGTTAATTGCAAGGCCCTGTTAGGACAGCTGGCTAATCCAGGGATAAATAACCACGCTGCAATACTAGAAACATTGTCCTATAAATATAAAAAGATAAATCATTTCATGATTTTCACTTTGGAGGTTCTTATTGTGTTGCAGCTTTACCTGCAGCAGATTTATTGTTCACTGCACTGTCCAGGAAAGTTGGTTCCTCTGTGTCCGGAGCTGTTTTATTCCCATACAGGGAATTTGGGAGTCTCCTCCCAGAGCTTCCACAGCCATGTTGGGAGACAAGTCCTTCCCAGTTCTGCTTGAGCAGCTCCTTCTCTCCCATCGGGACATACACCCAGTTTTCTCTCTGCTGAGGATAAACTTGAACATCCAAGGTTATTAGAGAAGCTAAAATCACAAACTTATACAATGACAAAGTAGTTCAGAATGTTGGAAATATCCATGGGGAACTGATCCTGTGTGTGTACCCATTAGAGTCCAGATTCAGTCAGGATAATGGTCCTCGAGTGTCCATCAGTCACAGGTCCAAGGTCCCTTTGGTTCCAGGAGACCACACAGTGTCACAATTAAACCCTTTTATTCCATGAGGTTCCACAGCATCCCAGTTGTTCTGATGACCCTATGAGGTTCCACCATTCCCCAGGGTTCCTTTGGTTCCATGAGGTTCCACAGTGTCACAAGGGCCCCTTGGTTCCAAGAAGCCCTGCAATGTCACAGTGGCCCCTTGATTCCATGAGGTTCCACAGTGTCCCGGGGTTCCTTTATCTCCATGAAGTTCCACAGTATCACAGGGTGCCTTTGGTTCCACGAGGCCCCACAGTGTCACAATGGCCCCTTTGGTTCCTCAGGGCTCTGCAGCTGAAGCACTGAGGCCTGAACAACATCCCCTGAGCCAAAGTTGGCCTCTGGATGAACCTTCCAACTTAACGTTCTATTTCTCCGCGGATCCACTCAGGAGCTAAAACTGTGTATGAGCATCAGTGAAATCTGTATGGGATAGGACTGTATCTGTGTAAGATATATTTGTATCCACCCATTATTGGAAAATATTTGTATTTGTTCATTAATAAAATATATATGATTGTGAAATGTGTGAAATATGAATGTATTTATCTTTCCGTGTTTAGATCCTGGTCAAGGCCATGGCAGTCGATGTCTGGCCTTGTTTGGCAGCAGGTGGTGCACGTTGAGTCCCTTGGTTTGCCCCTTAGGCCCTGGCCAGGCTTTGGGTGGAGAAATTACACCCTTGTTCCTTAGAGTTGGTGTCTGTGTGTCTTGTGCTGACCCTCTTCCCCTGGAGAAACAGGGTCCAGTGTGACACTGCAAGGGCTCAAGCAATTTTGGGACAGGGTGGAACCTGGTGGAATCAAGGGGCCATGGTGACATTTCCAAACCTCAGGGAATCAAGGGGCCACTGGGACTCTGTGTCGTGGTTTTACTCTGGGTTAATTTGCTTTCACACCCCCCACACAATTACTATTAGTTGAGAGAAGGTTTATGCAGACAAAACAAAATAGCAAAATAAATAGCAAAATAAATAGCAAAATAAAACTACTAAGGAACTATATCTATAAGAATTCTACTTAAATAAAAAGTACTATGTATTCACAGAAATACTTCTCCCCCCATTATATCAGTCCAAGGAGGAGAAGCAGTTTCTTTCTCTATTCTCGGAGTTTCAGGTCTCTTCAATAACTCTGTAGCACTCTTGTCGCAGCTGGAACTCTTTCTCTCTTGCTCTGTGTTGGCCTCCAGGGCTGGGCCTACCCCCCTCCTGGGCTAAGACCGGAGGCTGGGAGTTACCCAGGCCCTGAAGGTTTTTCTTCCGTGGTTTTGCAAGGGGACACTTGCCTACCATGGATCTTCTTCACCACAGAGTCACAGGAGATAATGGCTTTTGAGTCCACTCCTGTTTCTTGTGGAGGTCCCTCCCCATGGGAGAACAGTCCTTGATAGACCTTTTCGATATGGGTCTAGCATGGATCCCTCACTTGGATCCCAACATCCTACCTAGGCCGTCTCGCTCCAGTGTAGGTTTTCCTCAAGATCACAAATCTTCAACAGGACTCTGCCTCACCTCAGGTCTTTCCTAAAGTCTCGGCTTCTTCATACATCAACTTACTCCAGTGTAGGCTCCTCCACGAGTAACATGGGGGTCTCCTCACCCCAACAAACTTCCATAGGTGACAGAGATTTATTTTTCAGTCTTTTCCCTGCTGAAGGGAGAGAGCAAAAGGGGGGAGAAACAGCCCTCCCTTCTAACTTCTCTCTCCTGCAACTGCCAGTTTTGACCTTGGAGGTCCCTTATCTCTCTGCTGGAATTCTTCTGCCGCAGTTTCTGTCCAAATAGTCAGTCCTCTGAAGTTTTTTTTTTTCTTCACTCTCTTATAAGAGAGAAGGGGGGCTTCAGTGCTACACCTGCCCCCAGCCCAGGCCAGGGGAGGAGGGGGCCTGGCCCACTTCGGGGCTCGCCGCCCCTTCTACATGTCTGCTGCTCCTAATTTCAACTGCCCACCAACCTTTTCTTCCGTTTTCTTAAATATGTAATTAGCAAAGGCGTTACTGAGAGTTTTAATTGGTTTCTTGTCCGGATATCCACCTGGACAAAACCATTCTCAGCCCCAGGGGCGGGCTGGCTGGCTGGACAAAACCAAGACAAACAGCAATGGGAGTAATGGATTTTTCAAAACCATGTTGAGATTTGGAGCCTTTTTATCCCCCCCACCCCACACTTCCTTACAGGTTTCTGTGTTTGGGTAAGGACTCCCCAAACCTCCCTGTTCTGGGTCTTCCCATGTTTGCAGCCCTTTGGCATGGGGGGCTCCATGTCCCCCTTGGCGCTGCCAGGGACAGCCTGTCCCTTGGTTGCCCTTCTGAGGGGTAGCTGTGCCACCGCTCTGCCTCAATTCCACCAAATCCTCATCCCTGGGAGGACCCTCTGACAGTTGGAAGGTGTGGAAGCCAGATTTGGTGTGGGAGCTGGGGAGAGAGAAGGCAGGCACATGACTTCAGGTTTGGCCCATGGGTATCCACACGATATGAAGACATTGTTTTTCTCCTAAAACTCCTCCTTGTTTTTGTCCCAGGTTTCTCTTTGTTTACATTCCTGCAGTCTGTTATCACTGCTCCTGTATCTTTCCACTGTCTGCAAAGAGGCTTCTGGCTATGTCAGGGGCAGGCCTAACTGAGGCCAGTTAGTATTATTTATCCATAGTGTGTCTTTTTTCAGCTAAGCACCCCACACATGGACATCAGTGACACCACTGGGGACATCGGTGACTTCACGAGGACAAGGGTGACATCACAGAGACACCTGTGACATCATCAGTGACACTGGTGACATCACAGGGACAACAATGACATCACTGTGTGTACCAGGTTCACAAGAATACATGTCTGGAATAAATAAAAGTACAACAGTCATTCAAACACTACAAAATATCTTTTATTGCAGTGAGAGTAAAAAAAAACTATTAGCAAAGAGAATCGAAAGCTTAAAAAGAATAAAAAAAACCTACTTTATCTATTGGCATTCATACAATACCATGAACAGCCTCTGTTACAGCATTAGCTAGTAAAAAGGGAATTAAAGGGATACAAGAAAAAGGATATCAAATGTTTGCTTTCTTGGTTGCTTCCTATCAATAAACTGTGCTCACCTGCACAGACAGGTCAGGCCTACCAGGCTCTGCAGGGCTGGTCGGTGCCCGTGCTTGGCGGGTGTCCCCACGGAGCAGCACAGTGTGGATGGAAGGATGAGCATCGCTCCCCCCAGCAGTGCTGACACCCCATTCCATCAGCTCTACATTACACTGCGTAGGGCCAGGACGCACCAGAAGGTGGTGCTTGAGTGGCAGCCAAACAGTGCCCGTTCATCACCTCATGGCAACAGTCTGGGCGTGCCCCACTGTAGGGCAAGGGGCCAACGACTCCTGCCCAGATCATCTTCCTCTCCACCACCTTCCTCAGCCCTATGGACGACCTGAACCATTGTGTTTCAAGGGGATTTGTATCTCTCTTGCAGAGTGGAGCCAAGCCAAGGAAGAACTCAGCTTTGATAATGGGGGACATCCAGTTAACTTTGCTAAAGGCACAATGGGCCTTACAGTGAACTTGTGCAATAAAGTCACCTTGTACAACACTCTGGCTGGTTTCACATGCAAATATAATCACGTTCTAACCCCTCTATGCTCCCCTGATCATCTAAATCAAAAGTACCACCCTTACACCATGGTAACCATTCTGCATTCTCATTGTTACAGTCGGTTACCATGGCAACCATTGTGCATTCTTATTGTTACCTTGGTTACCATGGCAACCATTCTGAAATCTCATTGTTATGGTTAGTTACCATGGCAACCATTATATATGTCCATCTCCAGGGTGGGTTACCATGGTAACCATGATGCATTCCCATTGTTACATCGGTTACCACGGAAACCATCTGTAACAAACAGATACTTTATGAATGTCAAAGATTATGTTTCTCCATTGTTTCTGCCTGTCAAAATCTTCTTATCAAACATTCTCTGTCAGCTCTCTGCAGAGACAGAGAAAAAAAAGGGCAGAAAACTGCTACTCGCCCACACACACACCATCTCAGGGGAAAGGTAGCATGGTAGTATTTTTTCTCTGCTTCTAGAAGTAATCGTAAGCTATTTTATAAGTTCTTTTATTTTTTCCTTTGTCTCTGCATCTCTTAGCAATTAATAAAATCAGGATTTTGGTATCAACAGATAACTTCTGTGTGTCTTACTTTTACTCAAGGGAATATTAGAATCTGAAGTTCTTTCTGTAATATTTAAGCAGATTGTAACAGAAGACCACAGAAAAGTGGAAGAAACAGGAAGAAGGGTGGAAAAGGGGGTGTGGTCTGGCGGGTCTGACGGTCCCATGGGGGTCTTTGGGCACAGAACAGTTGGGAAAAGGGGTGGCCCCCCTGAGCTCCCAACTTACGAGGGGGTTTGGGGGCTGCTGAATCCAATCTCAGCCTTGGGTTATGCCAACACTTTCAGTTCAAAGAAATTACAGAGGTGGGACTGAACCACTTTTGTCCCCAAAGTTATAATGATGGTAAATCAGATCTATTGATAGAAATGAATTATTTAGGGTTACAAATGATCAGACAAAAGATCTTCATCAGAATTATTTACTGCACAATAGAAACACTAAAACTACCAGTAGTACAGCATAAGATAGGACAGTGCTCTACACTAAAGCAATTGTTGAACCAATTCTACTCAAACTGGCACCAAAGCAAGAACTATTAACTAGAGATGGATGGAACTCCCCCAGACCAACGCTCGGGGGGAGATCTCTGCTCTCAACCTCCAGCAGTGACCTTGGGGTGTCCCCAGCCAAGGCAGGAATCTCCACACACCCCCAAGAAGGGTTCTGTTGGCACAACCTGCCCCTGGGAATGGGGAGTGACCCTTTCTGCTAGAAAGGGATGGACTGACAGCCCCTGGACTCCAGGGGTTGCCTCACCATCAGGGGGTCATTTGGGGTGGGAGCAGCAGCCGAAGCTCTTCCCGCAGTCGGGGAACTCATGGGGCTTCTCTTACCGGTGGGTCCGTTGGTGTCTCGTTAAGGCAGATCTGTGGGTGAAGCTCTTCCCACACTCCACTTGTAGGGCCTCTCCCTGATGTGGACGCACCGGTGGGTGACGAAGGTGGAGTTCCGGGTGAAGCCCTTCCTGCAGTCCGTGCAGTGGAAGGGCCTCTCCCCTGTGTGTGTCCGCTCATGCAGGAGGAGATGGACTCTGCAAGCCTGGAAGCGCTTCAGTGCACAAGCAGTTGAAAACAAGGTACTACGAGGAAGTGTGCCAAGAGAGAAAGTTTTTGGGGTCTACCCCTTTGAATTGTAAACTTCTAAGCATTGGCAGTCTCTTTCTGCTTCGAAGCCTTTCCACTTGGCACATATGACAACGCGCTGTACGTTCATCTCAGCTAGATGTACTCTGAAGTGCTGACAGACAAGCGCCTAGCCGCAAGTCAAGAGTGTCCGCTTCAGCCACCGCAGAGTGAGATGAGCCGGGCAAAGTGACCTTGCTGCATTCACCCTCCTCCTTGCAGTCGAGAAGAACGCGCAACGCTCTGTGGAGGGCTGTACAGTTGAAAGGATGCAAAGGGAAACTCACTCCCAGTTGAATGGCAGTGAATTGAAGTCTGCAGCTGGAAGGGGAATGACACCGAAAGCCTTCTCTCTTGTCACGCTTCTCTTCTTGAGCTGTAGCGCGCAGCGTGGATCTCGGCTGTGCGATTGAGAGTTTTGCTGGTACGTGGAGGGAAGAAGTGCAATGCTTGGTGTGATGCTTTGTGGTTTCAAGAGAGAGAGGATACCTAGCTGTGGGTTTTCCTTTTAGGACATTTGGCATGGGCTCATCTGCTGGCCTCTCTAAAGGTATCAAGTCAGATCTGTGGGAGCCAAAGAGAAGAAAGGACTCTGCCTGTGCCTCTCAGAGTAGCTGGAACTGGTCCTGCTGCAGGGCTCTGTTTGGTAGCGCTTTTCCCGCAAGGAGGGGTTGTGTTGAGTGGGGGCTGTGCCTCACCCCCACTGCGGTCTCTGCACCTGCAGAGCCCCTGCTTTCATTTGCAGGCCCTGCAAAGCCGTGGCACGGTCCACGTTTGCCTGTCCTTGGGAGCAGAATCCTCCTTGCAATGTCCTCGTTCCCCTTGGCCCCCACCCTACTCTGCATCTACAGGGTTCCAAGAGCCCCAATATCTACTGGAGGATATGACCTTAGAGACAAGATAGATCCCAGCTGATGAACCTCCCAATGTCCTCGTGGTGGCAACTGGGCAGCCTTGGCCCAGTGCTGAAGGACACTGGGTGGGAAGGAGGGAATCACTGACCTTCAGTGGCTGTGCCTGCCTGGGAGCTGGACCTGCTGCCTGGGAGGAGAAAGGCACAGGCTTAGAGCCGGCAGCTCCCCCAGGTACTGCACACACTGAGACACCCTGGGAATCCCAGATCCACCATCTGTCATCTCTGGGGGAGTTGTCTCTTCCAAGAGAAACCATTCTACTCTTCTCCAGTCTTCAGCAAATTTTGGAGTCAGTGAGAAAATGAAAATAAAGGGCAACCTCAAGCCCCTGTGCTCTGGGGGTGTTTGAAAGGGGACGGTCCCTGTCTCAGGGAGGGGTTTGGCGATGGTTGCAGCTTGGGGTTGAGCTGGGCAGGTGGGACCTGGAATACTGCAGGCTCCTGAACGGCAATTTTTTGGTCTCTTGCTCCATCCCTCACTCCAGAAGATGTTGTTGATGCCGTCAATTGGCAGATTTCTTGAAATCTCCCTGTCCAATCTGTGGGCCTGAAACTCCAGCTGCCTCTCCCCAGTTAGTTCTCAATTGCAGTCAGGAGAGAGGGACGGTGCTTTCACGTTTCTGCCGCAGTTGTTTTGAACACTGTCTTCACCCTGACTCACATCCCACCTTTGTTCATCTGTTCTGCAATAATTCACTTGCAACTGCTCTCTGAACTGTGTCTGTGCCCCAGGGATGGGCACAGCATGCACCAAATCTGACCCTCCCAGTGCAACCACGAGAGCGTTGTTCTTCAGCCCTGGACTCTCCTGTCCTATCTGAAACACACTTGTGCAGCTCTCCAGGGAATGGTGAGTACAAGGACAGGTTCCGTAAAGGGAGCTGTGTGGGACTGGAGGTGGGAGAAGAGAAGACCTTTCTGCCCCTCATGTGAATCCCTTGGGAGGAAACTCTGCCCCTCCCAGATCTGAGGCATTTTCCAGTCCTGAAAACAGTAACACTATCCTGGACAGTGCCTTTGTACTCTCCAGATGACCTTCCAGCTCCTAGCACTCTAGATGAGCCCCCATCCTCACCCTCGTCCTGGAGAGATGGGGCCATTGAACACCGGGAGAGCCCAGCCTGGAGACATCCCCATGTCCATCACTTCCCTCTGATGTTCTCCCTGCCCTGCACACCCTGCTGTCCCTGTGTCTCTGCCCCCTAACCTGAGTGGCACCAACTCCACCCCCAGCTCCCCTTTGGGCTCAGCCCGCTTGGGGCAGTGCTCAAGGGCTGTGCTGCCATTGCCCTGCTCTGCTTTGCTCAGCCCCTGCTCTCTGCTCACACACAGCCCTGGGGAACTTCACAGAATCAAACCCAGTAGTCCAAGTTGGAAGGGGCCCACAAGGATCATCGAATCCAACTCCTGAGCCTTCACTGGGCTCACCACGTGCCCGGGACTATCGTCCAAACGCTTCTTGTACTTGCACCAAGCCAGCGGTGCTGAACCCCCACACAGGCACCTCCTGCTCCCAGACAGCAGCATCTCCAGCCTCTGGGTAAGGGAGAGAGGATGCAGTCATCTCCTAAGTTATCCCAAACAGGGCATTCCCATCCAACCTTGACGTCTGCCTCACCCCTCTGGGAGGATCTGTGGGCATGTGCTGGGAATTCCTGGAGGCACTGCCATTGCTGGAGGAGCTGCGTTTCTGCTCTTCCTCCCCCTGTCCTGGCTTTAGCTCTCCTGAAGGAAACATTTGCTTAGAGAGGCCTCAAAACACCCCCAGGTCCTTCTCCATGAAATACCCTCCCTCCCACTTTTGTGAAATCACCTGGTGCAGGTAGGGAAGGTGTCCACACAAGTTCTCTCAGAGGGGCAGAGGCAAATGGGAAGAGCCTGTAAGATCTCTCTGGGCTGTAAAGAAAGTATGAATTTGTATCTCTCTCAGTTTAATGAAACACAAGTGTTTTCCTAAGGAGGAGAAGTTATGAGGAAGACCAAACTCCTCCCTCTAAGGAAGTGCAAATCCAAAATTAAGAGGCTCCAAGTGAAAAGTATGGAGAAAGCAAAAATAACAGCCCTTTATTAAAGGATGTATGTGTATTGGTAGAACAACGAAAGAACACAAAAACGACCAAATAATCCTGTACCAAAACTCCGCCTCAAAAAAGGAAACAGTCCGGTATTCCTCGCTTTTTGGCGCAATTCGAATCCCGGTCAGCAAGGGCCGCTGTTGGATCACCGGAGGAGCAGAGCCTGCAGCTGCTCCCTGACAAGGGCGATTTTCGCCCCACGCACCGAGAAGGGGGGATGTTTCTGCCTAATCCAAGGAGAAGGCTCAGGTGGTATGTCCCCCTGGAGCAGCTCTCTGTCCTCCAGGAGAGGAGGAGCTGTGGAGGTGTTGCTCTGCCAAGCCAAGCCAAAGGCAGGCAATTCCCCACCAGAACTGGTGCAGATGACCACAGGGGTTGGCACAGGGCAGATTCCTGAACACAGGGACAAACCCACTGGGAGTTACAGGGATGTCTGTAAACCCCATTTTCCGTGGGGGTTGCCAGTGGAGTGGGAAAGGAAAGGAGGAGAACACGGTGAGAGCAGGAGCTGGAGGAGCAGCCCCAATGCTCCCAGCTCCCAACCCTTGCTGGGACATCAGTGGCATCACGGGGACATGGTGCTACCACTTGGGGCAGGGACCCCCCCCGTGCGCGGCCCCGGTCAGCGGCCTCCTGCTGTTGAGTGACCCTTGGTAAGCGACTCGCGATGATCGACCCTCCGTAAGTGACCCCCGGTGCGCAGCCCTTGGTGAACGACGCTCGGTGAGGGACCCCCAATAAGTTACCCTCGGTGAGGGACCCCCGGTGCGCCCCCCGCGGGGTGTCGGGCCGGAGCTGGGCGCGTTCCTCCCCATGCAGAGCCGAGCGGGGCCGTCCGCGGGGGCAGAGGGGACCCAGAGCTGCCTTCTCCTGAGGGGGCTGCTGGAAAGGAGCCTGCGGTGGGAGGAGCAGGGGAAATGGCCTGAGGCTGAGGCAGAGGAGATTCAGGTCAGCTACTGGAGAAATGTTTTCCGCTGTGTTTTTTGGGCGCTCAGGCACTGGAATAGGTTGCCCAGGTGGAGTCAGCAGCCCGGGAGGTGTTTCAGAGGCGCCTGGATGTGGCGATGAGTGACAGGGTTTAGTGGTTTAGGGGTTCCTGGGGCAGTGCTGGACTCGGACAGTTGGACTGGATGGAATCATGGAACGTGCTGAGGTGGCAGGGTCCCCTCGGGACTCTTGAGTCCAGGTCGTGATTTTCATG
>NW_026087896.1:0-27397 GCF_022539395.1 Myiozetetes cayanensis | reverse complement strand
ATGGGACCCAAAACCCCAGGACCCCCAAATCTAGAGAGACCCCCTGGGACCCACATTTTGGGGTCCCCCATTTTGGAGTTCTCCCACATTTTAGGGTCCCCCATTTATGGTCCCCATTTTATGGTCCCCCTCCCACATTTTGGGGTCCTCTATACATTTTGGGGTCCCCATATTCTGGGATCCCTCACATTTTGGGGTCCCCTCATTTTAGGATCCCCCTCCACATTTTGGAATCCCCTCATATTTTGGGTTCTCCCACATTCTGGGATCCCTCATTTTGGGGTTCCCCCATATTTTGGGTTGCCCCACATTTTGGGGTCCCCCAACTTTGGGACCCCCATTTTGGGGTCCCCCTCTCATTTTGGGGTCCCTCCCATATTTTGGGACCACCCCATATTTTTGGGATCTCCCATATCTTTGGGGTCCTCCATATTTTGGGATCCCCCCATATTTTGGGGTCCCCTCACATTTAGGGTCCCTCCTCCACATTTTAGGGTCCCCCTCCCACATTTTGGGGTCCCTCCATTTTGGGGTCCCCCAGGATACAGCCCAGGCTCTGGCCGGGGTGGAACATCGAGACCCCCGAGAAGAACCCCAAAAATTCCACCCCCAGCAGGGCCAGGGACCCCCCCAGGGCCCCCCAAAACCTGCGGGGAAAAAAAAAAGGGGGGGTTAAAAACAGGGACCCCCCAAAAATCCCCCAAAAAAACCCAAACCCCACCCAGGACCCCCAGATCCTCCCCAGGACCCCCAAAGCCCACCCAGAACCCCCAAACCACCCCAGGGACCCCAAAACCCACTCAGGACCCCCAAATCCCACCCAGGACCCATAAAAGCCCACCCAGGACTCCCCAAAACCTGCGGGGAAAAAAAAGGGGGATTAAAGGGGACCCCAAAAACCCCCAAAAAACCCCAGCACCCCAGGACCCCAAATCCCACCCAGGACCCTCCAAATCCCACCCAGAGACCCCCAAATCCCACCCAGGGACCCCCAAAAGCCCACCCAGGACTCCCCAAATCCCACCCAGGACCCCCGAATCCCACCCAGGACCCCAAATCCCTCCAGGGACTCCCAAATCCTCCCCAGGACCCCTCAAACCCACCCAGGGAACCCCAAAACCCACCCAGGACCCCCAAATCCCACTCAGGACTCCCTGAATCCCACCCAGGGACCCCCAAACCCACCCAGGGACCCTCAAATTCCCCCAGGGAGCCCCCAAATCCCAACCAGGATCCCCAAATCCCAACCAGAGACCCCCAAATCCCACCCAGGACCCCCAAACCCCACCCAGGGACCCCCAAATCCCACCCAGGACCCCCAAACCCCACCCAGGACTCCCCAAACCCCCAGGACTCCCCAGATCCCACCCAGGACCCCCAAATCCCACCCAGGACTCCCCAAACCCCACCCAGGGACCCGAAATCCCACCCAGGACCCCCAAACACCCAGGACCTCAAATCCCACCAGAGACCCCCAAGCCCCACCCAGGACCCCCAAATCCCACAGGACCCCAACCCACCCAGGACCCCCAAAACCACCAGACTCAAAGCCCACCCAGGGACCCCAATCCACCCAGGACCCCAAAACCCACCCAGGACCTCCCAAAACCTCCCCAGGGACCCCCAAAGCCCCTCAGGACCCCCAAACCCCTCCAGGACCCCAAACCCACCCAGGACTCCCAAATCCCACCCAGGGCCTGAATCCACCCAGGGACCCCCAACCTCCAAGGGACCCCCAAATCCTCCCAGGACCCCAAATCCCACCCAGGGACCCCAAAACCTCCCAGAACACTGGGGGAGCTGGGAGCACTGGGAGGGCACTGGGGTACTGGAGGCAATGGGGAAAACTGGGAGGGACTGGGAGGGTACTGGGAGAGACTGGAGGGGTACTGGGAGCACTGGGAGGGACTGGGAGGGCACTGGGCCGTACTGGTCCCATACTGGGAGCACTGGGAGGGCACTGGGCTGTACTGGTTCCATACTGGGAGCACCGGAGGGCACTGGGAGGGCACTGGGCTGTACTGGTTCCATACTGGGAGCACCGGGAGGGCACTGGGAGGGCACTGGGCTGTACTGGTTCCATACTGGGAGCACCGGGAGGGCACTGGGGGGGCACTGGGCTGTACTGGTCCCATACTGGGAGCACTGGGAGGGCACTGGGCTGTACTGGTCCCATACTGGGAGCACTGGGAGGGCACTGGGAGGGCACTGGGCTGTACTGGTCCCATACTGGGAGCACTGGGAGGGCACTGGGCCGTACTGGTCCCATACAGGGGCACTGGGAGGGCACTGGGGGCACTGAGGGGCACTGGCTGTGCTGGTCCCATACTGGGAGCACTGGGAGGGCACTGGGAGGTCACTGGGAGGGCACTGGGCCGCACTGGTCCCATACTGGGAGCACTGGGAGGGCACTGGGCTGTACTGGTCCCATACTGGGAGCACTGGGAGGGCACTGGGAGGGCACTGGGAGGGCACTGGGCCATACTGGTCCCATACTGGGAGCACTGGTCTCACTCACCCGGGCTCTGGTGCCTCCGAGGGGCCCTCGGGGGCTCTGGGGGAGGGGTGTGAGATCAGGCCCCTCCCCACTCCCAGTGCCCTCCCCACTCCAAAGCCCCACCCATTTTCCTCACCCTCCCCACTCCCAGTGCCCTCCCTTCAGCCCCTCCCCCTCAGCCCCTCCCCACCTCCCTCTGCCCCTCCCTTCTTCTTCCCCCGCCCCTCCCCACCCCCTCCCACTCCCTCTTGCCCCTCCCCGCCCTCTCCCCACCCCCTCTTGCCCCTCCCCTTAACCCCACCCCTCCCCACCGCTCCCCTTTCTCCCAGCCCCTCCCCCTCCCCTCGGCCTCTCCTCCTCCCCACTCACCCCCCGCGCAGCAGCAGCACCAGGTGGGCCGTGAGGGCCAAAAAGCGCCCGGGCAGGACCTGGGGGCATCTGGGGAGGGGAAGGAGAGGAGGGCGAGAGATGGAACCGCCCCTCCCCACTCCCGACACAGCCCGCCCCTCCCCCCTCCATCGGCTCCCCCCTCTTCACCCACGGCCCCTCCCCACCCGGGGCACGCCCCTCCCTCAGGTCGGTTTGTGCTGTCCATACCGCTCCCTGCAGGTCTGTACTGGTCTATACTGGTCTATACTGGTCTATACTGGTCCATACTGGTCCATACTGGTCCGCACAACCCCCCCCGCCTTCTGATTGGTCGCCGCCCCCTCCCGGCCCCGCCCCTGTTGCCGGGCAGACTTTCCACTCTTAAAATGGCGGCCCCCACGTGACCCCGCTCCTCTCGCTCTGATTGGCCGCTTCACCTTCCCTCCCCCTCCCCAACCACCCAATCAGCGCCTTCGCATGGGCGTGGCCGCGGAGGAGGGCGCGAAGGAAAAGAGGGGCGGGGCTTCGTGAGGCGACGGCCAATGGGAGCGCGGCGCGCGCGGGGAGGGGCGGGGCTTCGTGAGGCGGCAGCCAATGGGAAGGTGGATCCGGGCAGAGGGGGCGGTGACTCTCGAGCGCGGACCAATCAGCGCGCGGGGCGCGCGGGCGGCGGCCAATGGGAGCGCGGGGAGGGGCCAGATTTGAACCGGCGGCGGCGGCGAAAGCGAAGAGTGAGGCGGGTGGGGGATTTGGGGGATCCTGAGGGGATTTGGGGGTCCTGAGGGGATTTAAGGGGTCCTGAGGGAATTTGGGGGTCCTGGGGAAATTTGGGGGTCCACGGGGGATTGGGATATTTGGGGGATTTTGGGGGTCCTGAGGGATTTGGGGAGTCCTGAGGGATTTGGGGGTCCTGAGGGGATTTGGGGTGTTGGGGGACCCTGAGGGTGTTGGGGGGGTTTTGGGGGTCCCAGCTGTGGTTTGGGGGGGTCTCTTGGGATCCCTGAGGGTTTGGGGGTCCCTGAGGGTTTGGGGGTGGTCCCTGAGGGTGTTGGGGGTCTCTGGGGTCCCTCAGGGTGTTGGGGGTCTCTGGGGGTCCCAGCTGTGGTTTTGGGGGTCTCTGGGGGTCCCTGAGGGTTTGGGGGGGGTCTCTGGGGGTCCCTGAGGGTTTGGGTGGTTCCTGAGGGAGTTGGAGGAGTTTGGGGGTCCCAACTTTGTTTTGGGGGGGTCTCTGGGGATCCCCTGACCCCTCTTTGTCCCCCCCTTTCCCCCTCCCAGGATGGCTCAGAAGGAGAACGTGGCCCCCGCCCTGGCCAAGGTGAGCCCTCACCCCCTCCCAAAAAAAAATCCCACAGAATCCCCCAAAAATCCCCACCAAAAATCCCCCAAAACTCCCCCAAAAACTCCCCCCAAAAATCCCCCAAAAAATCTCCAAAAATCCCCAAAAATCCCCCAAAAATCCCTCCAAAAATCCCCCAAAACTCCTAAAAATCCCCCCAAAAACCCCCAAAAATTCCAAAATCCTCAAAAATCCCCAAAAATGCCCCCAAAAATCCCCCAAAATCCCCAAAAATCTCTCCTAAAAATCCCCCAAAATCCTCCCCAAAAAATCCCCCAAAACTCCCCAAAAATTCTTCCAAAAATCCCCCAAAAATCTCCCCAAAAATCCCCAAAATCTCCCAAAAACTCCCCTCAAAAACTCCCTCAAAAAATCATTCCAAAAGTCTCCCAAAAATCCTCAAAATCTCAAAATCGACTCCAAATCCCCTCAAAATCCCCCAAAAATCCCCCAAAAATCAATCCCTCCAAAAATCCCTCTCAAAAACTCCTCAAAAATTCCCAAAATCCTCCAAACAAATCCCCCCAAAAATCCCCCAAAAATCCCCAAAATCCCTCAAAAATCCCCCAAAAATCCCTCCTCAAACTTCCTAAAACTCCCCAAAAAACCCCCAAAATCCCCAAAAATCCCTCAAAAATCCCCCAAAAATCCCCCAAAACATCCCTCAAAATCTCCCAAAATATCCCTAAAGAATCCCCCAAAAATCCTCCTCAAAAAATCCCCCAAAATCCCCAAAAAATCCCCTCAAAAATCTTTCAAAATATCCCCCAAAAAATCCCCAAAATCTAATCCAAAAGTCCTCCCAAAAATCCCCCCAAAAAGTTCCCTAAAAATGCCTCCCAAAATCCCCCCAAAAATCCCTCCAAAACAAATCCCCAAAAATCTCCCCACAAAAATCCCCTCAAAATCCCTCCAAAAATCCCCAAAATCTCCCACAAAATCTCCCCCAAAAATCCCCCAAAAATCCCCCAAAATCTCCCCAACCCCCCCAAAATCCCCCAAAAACTCCTCCCCCAAATCGAGGGGTGCCCCAGCCCCTCATGGGGATTTTGGGGTGACCCTCGTGTCTCCTCCACCCCCAGAACGGGGTCGTGGCTCCCCACCCCCTCAGGGTGCCTCGAAAGGACCCCCGGGCTCGGAACCCCCTGAGAAGGCCCTGCCAGGTAAGGGGGTTTGGGGGACCTGGGGGATTTGGGGGTCCTGGAGGGATTGTGGGGTCCTGGGGGATTTGGGGGTCTTGGAGGGTTTGGGGGATTTGGGTTCCTGGGGGATTTGGGGGGTGTGAGGGGTCTTGAGGGGGATTTGAGGGGTCCTGGGGGATTTGAGGGTCCTGGGGGAGGTTTGGGGGTCTTGGGGGATTTGGGGGTTCTGGAGGGATTTGGGGGTCTTGGAGGAGGATTTGGGGGTCCTGGGGGATTTGGGGGTCTTGGAGGGGTTTGGGGGTGTGAGGGGTGCTGGGGGAGTTTGTGGGGTCCTGGGGGGATTTGGGGGTCTTGGGGGATTTGAGGGTCCTGGGGAGTTTGGGGTCCTGGGGGATTTGGGGGTCCTGGGGGATTTGGGGGTCCTGGAGGGAGTTTTGGGGGTCCTGGGGGAGTTTGGGGGTCTTGGGGGATTTGGGGGTCCTGGGGGATTTGGGGGTCTTGGAGGAGTCTGGGGGTCCTGGAGGATTTGGGGATTTGGGGGTCTTGGAGGGGTTTGGGGGCATGTGGGGGGGTCTTGGGGGAATTTGGGGGTCTTGGAGTGAGTTTGGGGGTCCTGGAGGAGAGACTGGGGGTCTTGGAGAGGTTTGGGGGTATTTGGGGATTTGGGGAGTCCTGAGGGGGTTTGGGGGCATGTGAGGGGTCTTGGGGGATTTAGGGGGCCTGGGGGATTTGGGGGTCTTGGAGGAGTCTGGGGGTCCTGGGGGGAGATTGGGGGATTTGGGGATCTTGGGGGATTTGGGGTGTGAGGGGTCTTGGGGGATTTGAGGGGTCCTGGGGAGGATTTGGGGGATTCTGGGGAGTTTGGGGGTCCTGGGGGATTTGGGGGTCCTGGGGGGATTTAGGGGTCCTGGGGAGGGTTTGGGGGTCTTGGAGGGTTTGGGGGATTTGGGGGTCCTGGAGGAGTTTGGGGATCCTGGTGGGAGATTGGGGGTCTTGGAGGGGTTTGGGGATTTGGGGTCTTGGGGGTTGGGGGTCTTGGGGGATTTGGGGGTCCTAGGGGAGTTTGGGGGTCTGTGAGGGGTCTTGGGGGATTTGGGGATCCTGGAGGGGCTTGGGGGTCTTGAGAGGCTTGGGGGTTTGAGGGTTGGGGGATCCTGGAGGGGATTTGGGGGTCTTGGAGGGGGTTTGGGGAGTTTGGGCATCTTGGGGGCTTGGGGTCCTGAGGGTGATTTGGGGGAGTTGGGGGTCTTGGGGGTCCTGGGGGGCTTTGGGGGTCCTGAGGTGTTTTTTGGGGTTCCTGGGGTTGTTTTGGGGGTCTGGAGGATGTTTTGGGGTCCTGGAGGTGTTTTTGGGGTTCCTGGGGTTGTTTTGGGGTCCTGGGGGTGTTTTAGGGTCTGTTTTTGGGTTCCAGGGATTGTTTTTGGGTTCCTGGGGTTGTTTTGGGTTCCTGGGGTTGTTTTGGGGGTCTGGGGGGTGTTTTGGGGTCCTGGGGGTGTTTTTGGGGTTCCTGGGGTTGTTTTTGGGTTTCTGGGGGTGTTTTGGGGTCTGTTTTTGGGTTCCTGGGGGTGTTTTGGGGTCTGTTTTTGGGGTCCTGGGGTTGTTTTTTGTTCCTGGGGTTGTTTTGGGGTCCTGGAGGTGTTTTGGGGTCTGTTTTTTGGTTCCTGGGGTTGTTTTTTGTTCCTGGGGTTGTTTTGGGGTCCTGGAGGTGTTTTGGGGTCTGTTTTTGGGTTCCAGGGGTTGTTTTAGGGGTCCTGGGGGTGTTTTTGGGGTCTGTTTTGGGGGTCTCACCCCCTCCCCCCAGGAGCCGGGCGGGTGCCCTCGAGCCCAGCTGCAGCCGGCCCTCCCCACCCGTGGAGTGACACTGGGGAGGGGGCTGGGGACCCCTGGGTGACACTGCGGGGGGTCTGGGGGTGACACTGGGGGTTCCTGGGGTTACACTGGGGGGTCCTGGGGTGACACTGGGGGGTCCTGGGGTGACACTGGGGGGTCCTGGGGTGACACTGGGGGTCCTGGGGTGACATTGGGGGTCTCAGAGACCTCCTGGGTGACATTGGGGGTCCTGGGGTGACACTGGGGGGTCTCAGGGACCCCCTGGGTGACACTGGGGGGTCTCAGGGACCCCTGGGGTGACACTGGGGGGGTCTCAGGGACCCCCAGGACACTGGGGTCTGGGGTGACACTGGAGGTATGGGGTGACACTGGGGGGTCTCAGGGACCCCCTGGGTGACATTGGGGGGTCCTGGGGTGACACTGGGGGGTCTCAGGGACCCCTGGGTGACACTGGGGGGTCTGGGGGTGACACTGGGGGGTCTGGGGGTGACATTGGGGGGTCTCAAGGGCCCCTGGGTGACATTGGGGGGGGTCCTGGGGTGACCTCGGTGTCCCAGGTGAGTCCCCAGGTGAGTCCTCAGGGTGTCCCCAAGTGTTTCCAGATGCCACCAAGTGTGTCCCCAGCTGTCCCCAAATGTCCCCAGGTGTCCCCAAGTGTCTCCAGATGCCACCAGGTGCCCCCAGGTGTCCTCAGGTGTCCCCAGGTGTCCCCAAGTGTCCCCAGGATCGTCCCCAAGTGTCCCAGATGTCCTCTTTAGTTCCCCCAGTTGTGTCTCAGGTGTCCCCAAGTGTCTCCAGATGCCACCAGATGCCACCAGGTGTCCCCCAGGTGTCCCCAGGTGTCCCCAAGTGTGTCCCCAAGTGCCACCAAGTGTCCCCAGGATTGTCCCCAAGTGTCCCAGATGTCCTCTTTAATTCCCCCTGGTGTGTCCCCAGATGTGTCCCCAAATGCCATCAAGTGTCCCAGGTGTCCCCAAATGTCCCCAGGTATAACCAGGTGTGTCCCCAGGATTGTCCCCAAGTGTCCCAGATGTCCTCTTTAGTTCCCCCAGGTGTGTCCCCAGATGTGTCCCCAGATGCTACCAAGTGTCCCTACCTGTCCAAGGTGTCCCCAGGTGTCCCCAAATGTCCCCAAATGTCCCCAAATGTCCCCAGCTGTCCCCAAATGTCCCCAGGTGTCCCCAGATGTGTCCCTGACCGTTTTTCCCCCCCCAGGAGTTCGTTTTCCCTGGAGGATTTCGAGGTGGGGGCGTCCCCTGGGCAAGGGGAAGTTCGGGAACGTTTACCTGGCCCAGGTGTCCCCAAATGTCCCCAGGTGTCCCCAAATGTCCCCAGGTGTCCCCAAATGTCCCCAGGTGTGTCCCTGACCCTTTTCCCTCTCCAGGAGTTCGTTTTCCCTGGAGGATTTCGAGGTGGGGGCTCCTCTGGGCAAGGGGAAGTTCGGGAACGTTTACCTGGCCCAGCTGTCCCCAAATGTCCCCAAATGTCCCCAAATGTCCCCAGGTGTCCCCAAATGCCACCAAATGTCCCCAGGTGTCCCCAGGTGTCCCCCTGACCCTTTTCCCTCTCCAGGAGGACGTTTTCCCTGGAGGATTTCGAGGTGGGGGGTCCCCTGGGCAAGGGGAAGTTCGGGAACGTTTACCTGGCCCAGCTGTCCCCAAATGTCCCCACCTGTCCCCAACTGTCCCCAACTGTCCCCAGGTGTCCCCAAATGTGTCCCTGAGTGTTTTTCCCCCCCAGGAGTTCGTTTTCCCTGGAGGATTTCGAGGTGGGGGCTCCTGGGCAAGGGGAAGTTCGGGAACGTTTACCTGGCCCAGCTGTCCCCAGGTGTCCCCAAATGTCCCCAGGTGTCCCCAAATGCCACCAAATGTCCCCAGGTGTGTCCCTGACCCTTTTTCCCCCCCAGGAGGACGTTTTCCCTGGAGGATTTCGAGGTGGGGCGTCCCCTGGGCAAGGGGAAGTTCGGGAACGTTTACCTGGCCCAGCTGTCCCCAAATGCCACCAAATGTCCCCAGCTGTCCCCAAATGTCCCCAAATGTCCCCAGGTGTCCCCAAATGCCACCAAATGTCCCCAGGTGTCCCCCTGACCCTTTTTCCCCCCCCCCAGGAGGACGTTTTCCCTGGAGGATTTCGAGGTGGGGCGTCCCCTGGGCAAGGGGAAGTTCGGGAACGTTTACCTGGCCCAGCTGTCCCCAAATGTCCCCAAATGTCCCCAAATGTCCCCAAATGTCCCCAAATGTCCCCAGGTGTCCCCCTGACCCTTTTCCCCCCCCAGGAGTTCGTTTTCCCTGGAGGATTTCGAGGTGGGGGCTCCCCTGGGCAAGGGGAAGTTCGGGAATGTTTACCTGGCCCAGCTGTCCCCAAATGTCCCCAGGTGTCCCCAAATGTCCCCAAATGTCCCCAGGTGTCCCCAAATGTCTCCAGGTGTGTCCCTGACCCTTTTTCCCCCCCAGGAGGACGTTTTCCCTGGAGGATTTCGAGGTGGGGCGTCCCCTGGGCAAGGGGAAGTTCGGGAACGTTTACCTGGCCCAGCTGTCCCCAAATGTCCCCAAATGTCCCCAAATGTCCCCAGGTGTGTCCCTGACCCTTTTTCCCCCAGGAGGACGTTTTCCCTGGAGGATTTCGAGGTGGGGCGTCCCTGGGCAAGGGGAAGTTCGGGAACGTTTACCTGGCCCAGCTGTCCCCAAATGTCCCCAAATGTCCCCAGGTGTCCCCAGGTGTCCCCCTGACCCTTTTTCCCCCCCCAGGAGTTCGTTTTCCCTGGAGGATTTCGAGGTGGGGGCGTCCCCTGGGCAAGGGGAAGTTCGGGAACGTTTACCTGGCCCAGCTGTCCCCAGGTGTCCCCAAATGTTCCCAGGTGTCCCCAAATGTCCCCAAATGTTCCCAGCTGTCCCCAGATGTGTCCCTGACCCTTTCCCCTCTCCAGGAGGACGTTTTCCCTGGAGGATTTCGAGGTGGGGCGTCCCCTGGGCAAGGGGAAGTTCGGGAATGTTTACCTGGCCCGCGAGCGCCGCTCTGGGTTCCTGGTGGCCCTCAAGGTGCTCTTCAAGTCGCAGGTGGAGCAGGAGGGGGTGGAGCATCAGCTCAGGAGGGAGATCGAGATCCAGGCACACCTCAGGTACCCCCAAAAGGGGTCTCTTGTTTTTTTGGGGGGATTTACAGGGTTTTTGGGTCCTTGGGGGTCTCATTTTTGGGGGGATTTACGGGGTTTTTGGGTCCTTGGGTGTCTCATTTTTGGGGGGATTTTTGGGGGGTGGTTTGGGGGGTTTTTTGGCTCCCCAAGGGTCTCATTTTTGGGGTGATTTGGGAGTGATTTGGGGGGAATTTTTGCTCCCCGGGGGTCTCATTTTTGGGGTGATTTAGAGTGATTTTGGGGTGACAATGAGGGTGATTTGGGGGTGGTTTGGCGGTTTTTTTTGGCTCCCCAAGGGTCTTATTTTTGGGGTGATTTTGGGGTGATTTTTAACTCCCCGGGGGTCTCATTTTTGGGGTGATTTTGGGGGTGATTTGGGGGGGTTTTTGGGTCCCTGGGTGTCTCATTTTTGGGGTGATTTGGGGTGATTTTTGGGGTGAGTCTGGGGGTGATTTGGGGGGGTTTTTGGCTCCCCGGGGGCCTCATTTTTGGGGTGATTTTGGGGGTGACTTCGGGGGTTTTTTTGGCTCCTCAGGGGTCTCATTTTTGGGGTGACAATGGGGGTGGTTTTGGGGTGGTTTGGGGGTTTTTAGGTCTCTGGGGGCTCTCATTTTTGGGGTGGTTTGGGGGGTTTTTTTGGCTCCCCGGGTGTCTCATTTTTGGGCTGATTTGGGGTGATTTTTGGGGTGAGTCTGGGGGTGATTTGGGGGATTTTTTGCTCCCCGGGTGTCTCATTTTTGGGGTGATTTGGGGGGATTTTTGGGGTGAGTCTGGGGGTGATTTGGGGAGATTTTTGGTCCCCTGAGTGTCTCATTTTTGGGGTGATTTGGGGTGATTGTTGGGGTGAGTCTGGGGGTGATTTGGGGAGATTTTTGGTCCCCGGAGTGTCTCATTTTTGGGGTGATTTGGGGGATTTTTGGGGTGAGTCTGGGGGTGATTTGGGGGATTTTTGGCTCCCCAAGGGTCTCATTTTTGGGGTGATTTGGGGTGATTTTTGGGGTGAGTCTGGGGGTGATTTGGGGGGTTTTTGGCTCCCTGGGGGCCTCATTTTTGGGGCGATTTGGGGTGATTTTTGGGGTGAATCTGGGGGTGATTTGGGGGGTTTTTTTGGCTCCCTGGGTGTCTCATTTTTGGGCTGATTTGGGGTGATTTTTGGGGTGAGTCTGGGGGTGATTTTGGGGGTTTTTGGCTCCCTGGGTGTCTCGTTTTTGGGGTGATTTGGGGTGATTTTTGGGGTAAGTCTGGGGCGTTTGGAGGTTTTTTTGCCTCCTCAGGGCTCTCATTTTTGGGGTTATTTGGGGTGATTTTTGGGGTGAGTCTGGGGGTGATTTGGGGGTTTTTGGCTCCCCGGGGGCCTCATTTCTGGGTGTTTTTCGGGGTCCCTGCAGACACCCCAACGTGCTGAGGCTCTACAATTACTTCCACGACCGGCGCCGGGTGTTCCTCATCCTGGAATTCGCCCCCCGAGGGGAGCTCTACAAGGAGCTCCAGCGCTGCAGGAGGCTCGACAGCACCAGGACGGCCACGGTGAGGCCCCAAAACACCCCAAAAATACCCCAAAAACAGGCCAAAAATACCCCAAAAACCGCCCCGATAAGACCCTAAAAATACCCTGAAAAACGCCCCCAAAACACCCCAAAAACATCCTAAAAACACCCCAAAAACATCCTAAAAACACCCCAAAAGCATCCTAAAAACCAGCCCAAAAACCTCCTGAAAACACCCCAAAATCCACCCAAAAACCATCCCAAAACCAACCCAAAAACACCCCCAAAAACACCCTAAAAACCAAACCAGAAACATTCTAAAAAACACTCTAAAAACCAGCCCAAAAACATTCTAAAAAGACCCCAAAAACATTCTTAAAAACACCCCCAAAACCAGCCAAAAAACAGCCCAGAAACATCCTAAAAACACCCCAGAAACACCCTAAAAACCAGCTCAAAAACCTCCTGAAAACATCCCAAAATCGACCCAAAAACCACCCCAAAATCAACCCAGAAACACCCCCAAAAACACCCTAAAAACCAGCCCAGAAACACCCCAAAAACACCCTAAAAACCAGCCCAAAAACCTCCTGAAAAACACCCCAAAAACACCCTAAAAACACCCCCAAAACCATCCTAAAAATACCCCAAAATCGCCCCAAAACCCACCCCAAAACCAGCCCAGAAACACCCCAAAAACACCCTAAAAACCAGCCCAGAAACATCCTGAAAAACACTCTACAAACCAGCCCAAAAACATCCTAAAAACACCCCAAAAACACCCTAAAAACCAGCCCAAAAACCTCCTCAAAACACCCCAAAATTGCCCCCAAACGAACCAAAAACAGCCTAGAAACATCCTAAAAAACACTCTAAAAACCAGCCCCAAAACATCCTGAAAGGACCCCAGAAACACCCTAAAAACCAGCCCAGAAACATCCTAAAAAACACTCTAAAAACCAGCCCAAAAACCTCCTGAAAAACACCCCAAAATCGCCCCCAAAACAGCCCAGAAACATCCTAAAAACACTCTAAAAACCAAGCCAGAAACATCCTAAAAAGACCCCAGAAACACCCTAAAAATGAGCCCAAAATCACCCTAAAAACACCCCCAAAACCACTCTAAAAACCAGCCCCAAAACGCCCCAGAAACACTCCAAAAACAACCAAAAAACACCCCCAAAACCAGCCAAAAAACGCCCCCAAAACACCCCCAAAACAGCCAAAAAACAGCCCAGAAACATCCTAAAAAGACCTCAAAAACATTCTCTAAACCAGCCCAAAAACCACACAAAAAACCACCCTGAAAACACCCCCTAAAACACTCTTAAAACCAGCCCCAAACCAGCCCCAAAACACTCTTAAAACCAGCCCCAAAATGCCTCAAAACCAGCCCAAAAATACCTCAGAAACATCCCAAAAATCACCCTGAAAACACCCCCAAAACAGCCGAAGAACACCCCAGAAACATCCCAAAACCCACCCCAAAACCACCTCGAAATCATCCTAAAAACCAGCCCAAAAACTTCCTGAAAAACACCCCAAAAACACCCTAAAAACACCCCCAAAACCCACCCTAAAACCACCCCAAAACCCACCCCAGAAACCACCTCAAAAATACTCCAAAAACCACTCCAAAACCAACCCAAAAACACCCTCAAAAAAACCAAAAATGACCCCAAAACGCACCCCAAAACCACCCTAAAACCCACCCTGGGGACACCCAAAAACACCCCCAAAAAAAACCAAAAACAACCCCAAAAAACCCCCAAACGACCCCAAAACCACCCCAAAACCACCCCAAAAACACCCAAAAACCACCCCAAAAACACCCCAAAACCACCCCAAAAATATTCCAAAAACCACCCCAAAAACGACCCCAAAACCCACCCCAAAATGACCCCAAAACCCACCCTGGGGACACCCAAAAACACCCCCAAAAAACCAAACAACCCCAAAACACCCCAAACGACCCCTAAACCACCCCAAAAACCAGCCCCAAAACACCCAAAACCACCCCCAAAACACCTCCAAAACCACCCCAAAAATATTCCAAAACCACCCCAAAACGACCTCAAACCCACCCCAAAATGACCCCTAAACCCACCCTGGGGACACCCCAAAATCCCCCCCAAAACCCACCCCAAAACCACCCTAAAACCCACCCTGGGGACACCCAAAAACACCCCTAAAAACAACCCAAAAACAACCCAAAACCCACCCCAGAAATGACCCCAAAAACACCATAAAACCACCGCCAAAACCACCCCGAAATCATCCTAAAAACCAGCCCAAAAACAACTGAAAATCACCCCAACTCCCTTAAAACACCCCAAAACCCCTAAAAATACCCCCAAAATCACCCCAAAACCACCCTGAAATCATCCTAAAAACCAGCACAAAACCACCCCAAAATTACCCCAAAATCACCCCCTAAAAACACCCCAAACCCCCCCCTAAAAATACCCCAAAATCACCCCAAAACCCACCCCAAAACCACCCTGAAATCATCCTAAAACCAGCCCAAAACCAACCCAAAAACATCCCAAAACCACCCTAAAATCATCCCAAAACCCACCCTAAAAACACCCCAAAACCACCCCAAAACCAGCCCAAAAACACCCCAAGAACCCCCTGAAATCATCCTAAAACCCCACCCAAAAACACCCTAAAAACACCCTAAAAAACACCCCAAAAACCATCCCAAAAAACACCCCAAAATCATCCCAACCCCCCCCGAAATCATCCTAAAACCCAGCCCAAAAACACCCTAAAAACACCCTAAAAACCACCCCAAAATCACCCCAAAAAACCCCAAAAATGACCCCAAAAAACCCCAAAACGACCCCAAAACCCACCCCAAACATACCCCAAAACCCACCCTGGGGACACCCCAAAAAGCCCCCCAAAACCCACCCCAAAACCACCCCAAAATCACCCCAAAACCCACCCTAAAAACACCCCAAAACGACCCCAAAAAACCCCAAAATCACCCCAAATATACCCCAAAACCACCCCGAAATCATCCCAAACCCACCCCAAAACCACCCCCAAAATCACCCCAAAACCCACCCTAAAAACACCCCAAAACGACCCCAAAAAACCCCAAAATCACCCCAAATATACCCCAAAACCACCCCAAAACCAGCCTGAAATCATTCCAAAACCCACCCCAAACCCACCCCAAAAACACCCTAAAAACACTCCAAAAACCCCCAAAAACGACCCCAAAACCCACCCCGGGAACACCCCAAAATCACCCCAAAACCCACCCTAAAAACACCTCCAAACGCACCCCAAAACACCCCAAAATCACCCCAAATATACCCCAAAACCACCCTGAAATCATCCCAAAACCCACCCCAAAACCACCCCAAAAACACCCTAAAAACACTCCAAAAAACCCAAAAACGACCCCAAAACCCACCCCGGGGGCACCCCAAAATCACCCCCAAAACCCCCCCCAAAAAGACCCCAAAACCCACCCCAAAACCACCTCCAAAACCACCCCAAAAGACCCCAAAAACTACCCCAAAACGCACCCCAAAACCACCCCAAAATCACCCCAAAACCCACCCTAAAAACACCCCAAAAGCCCCCCTAAAACCACCCCAAAACCCACCCTAAAACACCCCAAGACTCCCTAAAAATACCCCCAAAATCCACTCCCAAAACCACCTCCAAAACCACTCCCAAAAGACCCCAAAACTACCCCAAAACCCACCCCAAACCCACCCCAAAACCCACCCTAAAAACATCCCAAAACGACCCCAAAAAACCCCAAACCCCCCTAAAAATATCCCAAAATCACCCCAAAAACACCCCCTAAAACCACCCCAAACCCACCCTGGGGACACCCGAGGGGGGATTTTGGGGGGTCCTGGGGGGACATTTGGGGGTCCCAGAGGGTCGGGGGGTTTTGGGACCCCCCGAGATGATTTTTGGGGTCCCCAAGGTGATTTTGGGGTCCCCAAGATGATTTTGAGACCCCCAAGATGATTTTGGGACCCCCTGACCCCCCAAATTTGGGGTTTCAGCTGAAGGAGGAGCTTCCACCCCACATGGGGGGGATTTTGAGGGGTCCTGGGGGGACATTTGGGGGTCCCAGAGGGTCAGGGGGTTTCAGGACCCCCCGAGGTGATTTTTGGGGTCCCCTGGGATGATTTTGGGACCCCCTAACCCTGTTTTTGGGGTTTTTGGGGGGCTGCAGCTGATGGAGGAGCTTCCACCCCACATGGGGGAGATTTTGGGGGGTCCTGGGGGGACATTTGGGGGTCCCAGAGGGTCAGGGGGTTTTGGGGCCCCCTGAGATGATTTTTGGGGTCCCCCAGGGTGATTTTGAGACCCCCAAGATGATTTTGGGGCCCCCCTGACCTCCCAAATTTGGGGTTTCAGCTGATGGAG
Source organism: Myiozetetes cayanensis (assembly GCF_022539395.1). Taxonomy (NCBI): domain Eukaryota; kingdom Metazoa; phylum Chordata; class Aves; order Passeriformes; family Tyrannidae; genus Myiozetetes; species Myiozetetes cayanensis. The sequence goes on along the minus strand of NW_026087896.1, from coordinate 11,199 downwards.
GAGCTTCCACCCCACATGGGGGGGATTTTGGGGGGTCCTGGGGGGTCCCAGAGGGTCAGGGGGTTTTGGGACCCCCCGAGATGATTTTTGGGGTCCCCGGGGTGATTTTGGGGACCCCCAGAGTGATTTTGGGGCCCCCCTGACCCCCCAAATTTGGGGTTGCAGCTGATGGAGGAGCTTCCACCCCACATGGGGGGGATTTTGGGGGGTCCTGGGGGACATTTGGGGGTCCCAGAGGGTCGGGGGGTTTTGGGGACCCCCCGAGATGATTTTTGGGGTCCCTGGGGTGATTTTGGGGTCCCCTGACCCCATTTCTGGGGGGGTTTCAGCTGATGGAGGAGCTTCCACCCCACACAGAGGGAAATTTGAGGGTCCTGGGGGACATTTTGGGGGGTCCTGGGGGGTCCCAGAGAGTCAGGGGTTTTGGGGACCCCCTGAGATGATTTTTGGGGACCCTCGGGGTGATTTTGGGGTCCCCCTGACGGTGTTTTTGGGATTTTTGGGGGGTTTCAGGTGATGGAGGAGCTTCCACCCCACATGGGGGGGGATTTTGGGGGGTCCTGGGGGACATTTGGGGGTCCCAGAGGGTCGGGGGGTTTTGGGGACCCCCCGAGATGATTTTTGGGGTCCCCCAGGGGATTTTGGGCCCCCCAAGGTGATTTTGGGACCCCCCCGACCCCCCAAATTTGGGGTTGCAGCTGATGGAGGAGCTTCCACCCCACATGGGGGGGATTTTGGGGTCCTGGGGACATTTGGGGGTCCCAGAGGGTCGGGGGGTTTCGGGGTCCCCCGAGATGATTTTTGGGGTCCCTGGGGTGATTTTGGGCCCCCCTGACCCCCCAAATTTGGGGCTGCAGCTGATGGAGGAGCTTCCACCCCACACAGAAGGATATTTGGGGGTCCTGGGGGGACATTTGGAGGTCCCAGAGGGTCGGGGGATTTCGGGACCCCCCGAGATGATTTTTGGGGTCCCCGGGGTGATTTTGGGGTCCCCCTGACGGTGTTTTTGGGGTTTTTGGGGGGTTTCAGCTGATGGAGGAGCTTCCACCCCACATGGGGGGGATTTTGGGGGGTCCTGGGGGGTCCCAGAGGGTCGGGGGGTTTTGGGGGCCCCCCGAGATGATTTTTGGGGTCCCCAAGGTGATTTTGGGCCCCCCTGACCCCCCAAATTTGGGGTTTTTGGGGGGCTGCAGCTGATGGAGGAGCTGGCAGACGCCCTCCTGTACTGCCACGGGCGCAAAGTGATCCACAGGGACATCAAACCCGAGAACCTCCTGCTGGGCCTCAAAGGGGAGCTCAAAATCGCCGATTTTGGGTGGTCCGTGCACGCCCCCTCCCTCAGGTACCTCCTGCACTCACCTGGGGGGCTCCTGGACTCACCTGGGGGGGTTTGGGGGGGTTTGGGGGGGCTCAAAATCGCTGATTTTGGGTGGTCCGTGCACGCCCCCTCCCTCAGGTACCACCTGCACACACCTGGGGGGGCTCCTGGACTCACCTGGGGGGGTTTTGGGGGTTTTGGGGGCCTCAAAATTGCCAATTTTGGGGTGGTCTGAGCTCATCCCCTCCCTCAGGTACCCCCTGCACTCACCTGGGGGGGTCCTGGGGGGGTTCCTGGACACACCTGGGGGGGGCCTGGACACACCTGGGGGGTTTTTGGGGAGTTTGGGGGGCTCAAAATCGCTGATTTTGGGGTGGTCTGAGCTCGGCCCCTCCCTCAGGTACCACCTGCACTCACCTGGGGGGGTCCTGGGGGGGTCCTGGACACACCTGGGGGGGTCCTGGACACACCTGGGGGTGTTTTTGGGGCTCAAAATCGCCGATTTCGGGTGGTCCGTGCACGCCCCCTCCCTCAGGTACCCCCTGCACACACCTGGGGGTCCTGGACACACCTGGGGGGTTTGGGGGGCTCAAGATCCTGGATTTGGGGTGGTCTGAGCTCGACCCCTCCCTCAGGTGAGACCATGGGTGGCCCTGGACACACCTAGGGGGTCCTGGACTCACCTGGGGGGGGTTTTGGGGAGTTTTTGGGGCTCAAGATCCCAGATTTGGGGTGGTCTGAGCTCAGCCCTCCCTCAGGTGAGACCTTGAGGGGTCCTGGACACACCTGGGGGCCTGTGACACACCTGGGGGCCTGGACACACCTGGGGGTTTGGGGGCTCAAAATTGACAATTTTGGGGTGGTCTGAGCTCAGCCCCTCCTCAGGTGAGACCTGGGGGTCCTGGGGGTTCCTGGACACACCTGGGGGCTCCTGGGGGTTTTGGGGCTCAGAATTGCTGATTTCGGGTGGTCAGTGCACGCCCCCTCCCTCAGGTACCTCCTGCAGCACCTGGGGGTCCTGGACACACCTGGGGGCTCTGACACACCTGGGGGCCTGGACTCACCTGGGGGTTTTGGAGCTCAAAATCGCTGATTCGGGTGGTCCGTGCACGCCCCTCCCTCAGGTACCACCTGCACTCACCTGGGGGTCCTGGACACACCTGGGGGTTCTGGGGGAGTTTTGGGGGTTTTTGGAGCTCAAGATCCCGGTTTTGGGGTGGTCTGAGCTCAGCCCCTCCCTCAGGTGAGATTGGGGGTCCTGGGGGGGTCCTGGACACACCTGGGGGGGTTTTGGGGGTGTTTTGGGGCTCAAAATCGCTGATTCGGGTGGTCCGTGCCGCCCCTCCTCAGGTACCCCCTGCACCCACCTGGGGGGTCCTGGGGGTTCCTGGACACACCTGGGGGCTCTAGAGGGGTCCTGGGTCTGGGGGGGTTCTGGGGTTGGGGCTCAAAATCGCCGATTTTGGGTGGTCCGTGCACGCCCCCTCCCTCAGGTACCACCTGCACTCACCTGGGGGCTCCTGGACACACCTGGGGGGCTTTGGGGGTTTTGGGGGCTCAAAATTGCCAATTTTGGGGGTGGTCTGAGCTTGGCTCCTCCTCAGGTACCACCTGCACAACCTGGGGGTCCTGGACACACCTGGGGGGCTCTAGAGGGGTCCTGGGGTCTGGGAGGGGTTCTGGGGGTTTGGGGGCTCAAGATCCCGGATTTGGGGTGGTCTGAGCTCGGCCCCTCCCTCAGGTGAGACCTAGGGTCCTGGGGCCCAGAGGGTCTGGGGGGCTCCAGGAGGGTCTGGGGGGCTCAGGAGGGTCTGGGGGGTCCAGGTTGAGTTCTGAGACCCCCTAGGTGACTGCCTCCCCAGACGCCGCACCTGTGTGGGACCCTGGATTACCTGGGGGGTCTTTGGGGCTGGGGGCTCAGGAGGGTCTGGGGGCCTCAGGAGGGTCTGGGGGTCCAGGTGAGTCTGGGGGCTCAGGAGGGTCTGGGAGGCTCAGGAAGGTCTGGGGGAGTCCAGGTGGGTCCAGGTGAGTCTGGGGGGGCTCAGGTGGGTCTGGGGGGTCCAGGTGAGTCTGGGAGGGCTCAGGAGGGTCTGGGGGCTCAGGAGGGTCTGGGGGTCCAGGTGGGTCTGGGAGGGCCTCAGAGGGTCTGGGGCTCAGGAGGGTCTGGGGGGCTCAGGAGGGTCTGGGGGGTCTCAGGTGAGTCTGGGGGCTCAGGAGGGTCTGGGGGCTCAGGAGGTCTGGGGGGGTCCAGGTGGGTCTGGGAGGCTCAGGAGGGTCTGGGGGCTCAGGTGAGTCTGGGGGTCAGGTGAGTCTGGGGGGCTCAGGTGGGTCTGGGGGGCTCAGGTGGGTCTGGGGGCTCAGGTGAGTCTGGGGGTCTCAGGAGGGTCTGGGGGAGTCCAGGTGGGGTCCAGGTGAGTCTGGGGGGCTCAGGGTGGCTCTGGGGGGCTCAGGTGGCTCTGGGGGCTCCAGGTAGAGTCTGGGGGCTCAGGTGGGTCCAGGTGAGTCTGGGGGCCTAGGTGGCTCTGGGGGGCTCTAGGAGGAGTCTGGGGGGCTCAGGTGGGTCTGGGGGCTCCAGGAGGGTCTGGGGGGCTCAGGTGGGTCTGGGGGGCCTCAGGTGGGTCCAGGTGAGTCTGGGGGGCTCAGGAGGGTCTGGGGGGTCTCAGGAGGGTCTGGGGGAGTCCAGGTGGGTCCAGGTGAATCTGGGGGGCTCAGGTGGCTCTGGGGGCTCAGGTGAGTCTGGGGGGCTCCAGGAGGGTCTGGGGGACCCAGGTGAGTCTGGGGGGCTCCAGGAGGGTCTGGGGGGCTCAGGTGAGTCTGGGGGTCCAGGTGGGTCCAGATGGGTCTGGGGGGCTCAGGAGGGTCTGGGGGGGTTCAGGTGAGTCTGGGGGAGCTCAGGAGGGTTTGGGGGGTTCAGGTGAGTCTGAGACCCCCAGGTGACCTGCCCCCCCAGACGCCGCACCTGTGTGGGACCCTGGATTACCTGGGGGGTGTTTGGGGGTCTGGGGGTCTCAGGAGGGTCTGGGGGCTCAGGTGGGTCCAGGTGAGTCTGGAGGGGCTCAGGAGGGTCTGGGGGGCTCAGGAGGGTCTGGGGGTTCAGGTGAGTCTGAGACCCACCCAGGTGACCCTGACCTCCCCAGACGCCGCACCCTGTGTGGGACCCTGGATTACCTGGGGGTCTTTGGGGGCTGGGTGGGCTCAGGAGGGTCTGGGGGGCTCAGGAGGGTCTGGGGGCTCAGGTGAGTCTGGGGGCTCAGGTGGGTCTGGGGGCTCAGGTGACTTGACTCCCCTGGACGCTCGCACCCTGTGTGGGACCCTGGATTACCTGGGGGTCTTTGGGGGCTGGGGGGGCTCAGGAGGGTCTGGGGGGCTCAGGTGAGTCTGGGGCTAAGGAGGGTCTGGGGGCTCAGGAGGGTCTGAGGGGCTCAGGTGAGCCTGGGAGGGCCCAGGAGGGGTCTGGGGGTCCAGGTGAGTCTGGGGGTCCAGGTGAGTCTGGGGGTCCAGGTGAGTCTGGGGGGTCAGGTGGCTCTGGGGGCTCAGGAGGGTCTAGGAGGGCTCAGGTGAGTCTGGGGGCTCAGGAGGGTTTGAGACCCCAGGTGACTTCTGACCCCCCAAACGCCGCACCCTGTGTGGGACCCTGGATTACCTGGGGGTCTTTGGGGGGCTGGGGGGCTCAGGAGGGTCTGGGGGGCTCAGGAGGGTCTGGGGGGCTCAGGAGGGTCTGGGGTTCCAGGTGAGTCTGGGGGTCTTTGGGGGGTCTGGGGGCTCAGGTGAGTTTGGAGACTCCCCAGGTGACCCCCTGACCCCCCAGATGCCGTGCACCCTGTGTGGGACCCTGGATTACCTGGGGGTCTTTGGGGGTCTGGGGGCTCAGGTGAGTCTGAGACCCCCAGGTGACCCCTGCCCCCCCCAGACGCCGCACCCTGTGTGGGACCCTGGATTACCTGGGGCTCAGGAGGGTCTGGGGGCTCAGGAGGGCCTGGGGGTCAGGTGAGTCTGGGGGCTCAGGTGAGTCTGGGGGGTCCAGGTGGGTCCAGGTGAGTCTGGGGGCTCAGGTGAGTCTGGGGGGCTCAGGAGGCTCTGGGGGTCTTTGGGGGTCTGGGGGTGCTCAGGTGGCTCTGGGGGCCTCAGGTGACCCCCTGCCCCCAGACGCCGTACCCGTGTGGGACCCTGGATTACCTGGGGGTCTTTGGGGGTCTGGGGGGCTCAGGAGGGTCTGGGGGTTCAGGTGAGTCTGGGGGGCTCAGGAGGGTTTGAGACCCCCAGGTGACCCCTGCCCCCCCAGACGCCGCACCCTGTGTGGGACCCTGGATTACCTCCCCCCCGAGATGGTGGAGGGGGGGGGCCACGATGAGAAGGTGGATCTGTGGTGTTTGGGGGTCCTGTGCTACGAACTCCTGGCTGGGAACCCCCCCTTCGAGAGCCCCTCGGCCGCTGACACCTACAGGAGGATCACCCAGGTCAGAGACCCCCAAAAACCCCCCCAAAATATCCCCAAACCCCCTTCCCTGAGCCCCTCGAAGACCTGCTGACACCTACAGGAGTCGATCATACCCAGGTCAAGCCCCCAAAACCTCCAAAATATCCCTTAAAATAGCCCCAAAATATCCCCAAAACTGACCCAAAATACCCTCAAAATATCCCCCCAAAACTGACCCCAAATACCCTAAAAATCCATTAAAATACCCCAAAATATCCCTCAAACTCCCCTTCGAGCCCCTCGGCTGCTGACACCTACAGGAGGATCACCCAGGTCAGAGACCCCCAAAAACACCCCCAAAATATCCCAAAATATCCCCAAAATATCCCCCCAAACCCCCCCTTCGAGAGCCCCTCGGCTGCTGACACCTACAGGAGGATCACCCAGGTCAGAGACCCCCAAAAACCCCCCCAAAATACCCCAAAATATCCCCAAAACTGACCCCAAAACCCCCTTAAAAACCCCTCAAAATATCCTTTAAAACAGCTTCAAAATCCCCCCAAAATACCCCAAAATATCCCCCCAAAACTGACCCAAAACCCCCCCCAAAATACCCCAAAATATCCCCAAAACTGACCCCAAAACCCCCTCAAAATATCACCAAAATATCCTCCCAAACTCCCCCCAAAATACACCAAAATATCCCCAAAACTGACTCTAAAACCCCTTAAACCCCCTCAAAATATCCTTAAAACAGCTCCAAAATCCCCAAAACTGACCCAAAATCCCCCAAAATATCCCCCCAAACCCCCCCAAAACCCCTCCCAAAATACCCCAAAATATCCCCAAAACTGACCCCAAAATCCCCCCTTCGAGAGCCCCTCGGCCGCTGACACCTACAGGAGGATCACCCAGGTCAGAGACCCCCAAAAATGACCCAAAATACCCCAAAATATCCCCAAAACTGACCCCAAAACCCCCTCAAAATATCCCTTAAAACAGCTCCAAAATCCCCCCAAAACTGACCCAAAATACCCCAGAATATCCCCAAAACTGACCCCCAAACTGACCCAGAACTGACCCAAAATATCCTAAAAATCCATTAAAATACCCCAAAATCCCCCCAAACCCCCCCTTCGAGAGCCCCTCGGCTGCTGACACCTACAGGAGGATCACCCAGGTCAGAGACCCCCAAAAACACCCCAAAATATCCCAAAATATCCCCCCAAACCCCCCCTTCGAGAGCCCCTCGGCTGCTGACACCTACAGGAGGATCACCCAGGTCAGAGACCCCCAAAAACACCCCCAAAATATCCCAAAATATCCCCAACCCCCTTCGAGAGCCCCTCGGCTGCTGACACCTACAGGAGGATCACCCAGGTCAGAGACCCCCAAAAACATCCCCAAAATACCCCAAAATACCCCAAAATATCCCCAAAACTGACCCAACCCCCCCACAAAATATCCCCAAAACTGACCCAAAACCCCCCCAAAATACTCCAAAATATCCCCCCAAACCCCCCCAAAACTGACCCAAAAACCCCCCCAAAATATCCCCAAACTGACCCCTAAACCCCCTCAAAATATCCCTTAAAATGGCTCCAAAATCCCCCCAAAACTGAGCCAAAATTGGCCCCAAAACTGACCCTAAACTGACCCAAAACTTACCCAGAATACCCTAAAAATCCATTAAAATATCCCAAAATCCCCCCAACCCCCCCTTCGAGAGCCCCTCGGCTGCTGACACCTACAGGAGGATCACCCAGGTCAGAGACCCCCAAAAACACCCCAAAAGTGACCCAAAACCCCCCCAAAATACCCCAAAATATCCCCAAAACTGACACCAAACCCCTCAAAATATCCCTTAAAATGGTTCCAAAATCCTCCCAAAAGCTGACCCAAAACTGTCCCCCAAACTGACCCAAAATACCCTAAAAATCCATTAAAATATCCCAAAATGCCCCCAAATCCCCCCAACCCCCCCCCAGAGACCCCAAATCCCCCCAGAGACCCCAAATCCCCCCAAATCCCCCCAAATCCCCTCCCACAGACCCCAAATCCCCAGAGACCCCAAATCCCCCCAAATTCCTCCCACAGACCCCAAATCCCTCCCCCACAGACCCCAACCCCCCAAATCCCCCAGAGACCCCAAATCCCTCCCAGAGACTCCAAATCCCTCCCAGACACCCCCAAACCCCCCAAATCCCCCAGGGACCCCAAATCCCCCAGAGACCCCAAATCCCCCCAGAGACCCCAAATCCCCTCCCAGAGACTCCAAATCCCCCAAAACCCTCCCAGACATCCCAAAACCCCCAAATCCCCTCACATCCCCCAGAGACCCCAAATCCCCCAGAGACCCCAAATCCCCCAGAGACCCCAAATCCACCCCAGACCCCCCAAATACCCCCAAATCCTCCCTAAACCCCCCAAGTTCCCCCCAGAGACCCCAAATCCTTCCCCAGAGACCCCAAATCCCCCAAGAGACCCCAAATCCCCCAAATCCCCCAAGAGACCCCAAATCCCTCCCAGACACCCCAAATTCCCCCAGAGACCCCAAATCCCTCCCCAGAGACCCCAAATCCTCCCAAATCCCTCCCAGAGACCCCAAATCCCCCCAAATCCTCCCCAAATCCCCCAAATCCCCCCCAGAGACCCCAAATCCCCCAGAGACCCCAAATCCTCCCCAAATCCCCCAAATCCCCCCAGAGACCCCAAATCCCTCCCAGAGACCCCAAATCCTCCCCAGAGACCCCAAATCCCTCCCAGAGACCCCAAATCCTCCCCAGAGACCCCAAATCCCTCCCAGAGACCCCAAATCCCCCTCAATCCCCCAGAGACCCCAAATCCCCCAAATCCTCCCCAAATCCCCCAAATCCCCCAAATCCCCCCCGAGACCCCAAATCCCCCAAATCCCCCCAGACCCCAAATCCTCCCCAAATCCCCCAATTCCCCCCAAATCCCCCTAGAGACCCCAAATGCCCCCAAATCCCCCAAATCCCCCCAAGCCCCCTAACCCCTCTCTCTGTGCCCCCCAGGTGGACCTGCACTTCCCCCCCCACATTCCCGAGGGGGCTCGGGATCTGATCCAGAGGCTCCTCCAGAGGGTCCCGGCCCAGAGACTCCCCCTCAGGGGGGTCCTGGGGCACCCCTGGGTCAGGGGGCACTCCAGGAGGGTCCTGCCCCCTGGCTACTGCCCCCCTGAGACCCCACCCCAAAAATACCCCCAAAATACCCCAGAAACACCCCAATATACCCAAACCACCCCAAAATAACCCCAAAACCACCCCAAAATAACCCCAAAACCACCCCTGGGTCAGGGGGCACTCCAGGAGGGTCCTTGGCCCCTGCCCCAAAAATACCCCAAAATACCCCAGAAACACCCCAATAATACCCCAAAACCACCCCAAAATAACCCCGAGACCACCCCAAAAACAACCCCAAAACCACCTGTCAGCTCAGAGCTGCCCTGATCCCTAGACCACCCCAAAATCCCAAAACACTCCTGGGACCCCAAAATAACCCCCAAACACCCAAAACACCTCCTGGGACCCCAAAATACCCTAAAAACACCCAAAATACCCTAAAATACCCCAAAACCCCCCTCTGGGACCCCAAAATACCCCAAATAACCCCAGAAACACCCCTGGGACCCCAAAACAACCCCTGAGACCCCCACCCCAAAAAACCACCCCAAAATAACCCCAAAACACCCCCAAAATAACCCCAAAACCACCCCTGGGTCAGGGGGCACTCCAGGAGGGTCCTGCCCCCTGGGTACTGCCCCCCCTGACCCCAAAAATACCCCAAAACCACCCCAGAAACAACCCCTGGGACCCCCAAAACAACCCCTGAGACCCCCACCCCAAAAAACCCTCACTGGGACCCCAAAATAACCCCAAAAATACCCCCAAACCCACCCCAAAATACTTGAAAATACCCCAAAATAACCCCAAAACCAGCCCCTGGAACCCCCAAAATATTATTTTGGGGTCCCTCCGTTATTTTGGGGTTCCCCCCTATTATTTTAAGACCCCCCCATTATTTTGGGGTCCCCCTTTATTTTGGGGTCCTCCCCTTATTTTGGGGTCTCCCCCTTTATTTTGGGGTCCCCCCATTATTTTGGGGTCCCTCTTTATTTTAAGGCTCTCTCTTTTTAATTTTGGGGTGCCCCCCGTTATTTTGGGGTCCCCCCCTGTTATTTTGGGGTCCCCCCGTTATTTTGGGGTCCTTCCCCCCTTTCTTTTGGGGTCCCTCCCCTTTATTTTGGGGTCCCTCCCCCCGTTTATTTTGGGGTCCCTTGCCTTTATTTTGGGGTCCCCCCTGTTATTTTGGGGTCCTCCCCTTATTTTGGGGTCCCTTCCCCCTTTATTTTGGGGTCCCTCCCCTTTATTTTGGGGTCCCCCCGTTATTTTGGGGTTCCCCCCTTTCATTTTGGGGTCCCCCCCTGTTATTTTGGGGTCTCTCCTTTATTTCCCCCCCTCCCCCATTATTTGGGGTTCCCTCGTTATTTCGGGGTTCCCCCCTTTCATTTTGGGGTCCCTCCATTATTTTGGGGTCCCCCCTGTTATTTTGGGGTCCTTTCCCCTTTTCTTTTGGGGTCCCTTCCCCCTTTATTTTGGGGTCCCTCCCCTTTATTTTGGGGTCCCCCCCGTTTATTTTGGGGTTCCCCCCTTTCATTTTGGGGTCTCCCCATTATTTTGGGGTCTCTCCTTTATTTTTGCCCCCCTCCCCCATTATTTGGGGTCCCCCCCATATTTTGGGGTCCCCCTTTCACCTTGGGGTCCCCCCTTTATTTTGGGGTCCCCCCCATTTTTTTTGGGTCCCCCCCTTTATTTTGGGGTCCCCCCCTTATTTTGGGGTCTCCCCCATTATTTTAAGACCCCCCCGTTATTTTGGGGTCCCTCCCTTATTTTGGGGTCTCCCCCCTCGTTATTTTTGCCCCCTCTGTTATTTTGGGGTCCCCCCATTATTTCGGGGTCCCTCCCCTTATTTTGGGGTCCCCCCCATTATTTTAAGCCTCCCCCCCGTTATTTTGGGGTTCCCCCCTTTCATTTTGGGGTCCCCCCCTGTTATTTTGGGGTCTCTCCTTTATTTCCCCCCCTCCCCCATTATTTGGGGTCCCCTTGTTATTTTGGGGTCCCTCCCCTTTATTTTGCTCCCCCTCATTATTTTGGGGTCCCCCCCCGTTATTGTGGGGTCCCTCCCCCCTTTCTTTTGGGGTTCCCTCCCCCATATTTTGGGGTCCCCCCTGTTATTTTGGGGCCCCCCTTTATTTTAAGAGCCCCCCCATTATTGTGGGGTCCCCCCTTTCATTTCGGGGTCCCCCCCCCGTTATTTTGGGGGCCCCCTTTATTTTAAGTCCCCCCCTTTTCATTTTGGGGTCCCTTCCCCCTTTATTTTGGGGTCCCCCCGTTATTTTGGAGTTCTTTTGGGGTCCCCCCCGTTATTTTGGGGTCTCTCCTTT
>NW_026087895.1:0-26847 GCF_022539395.1 Myiozetetes cayanensis | reverse complement strand
TTCGTTCAGTTGCATGTGCTACCTGAGGACACCAGAGAAGTGTTCAGTGATGCTGCTTGTTAGCCCCGGGGTGTTGAGTTCTGACACTGCTTGGGTTATTCAGCTCTGAGAGGAGCTGGTTCAGGGTTTAATTTCCTCCTCCTGAACTGAGAGACACATTTCTATGTCCCATTTCCCAGCCAGAAGACACAGCTGGGAAGACAAAGAACAGGACCCTTCCCTTTCAATGGCTCCTCAATTCTTGTGCTTCCAGAAAACTCCCCTGGGAAATGCTGTGGGATAACCTGGAGCTCTGAGCAGCCCTCACAACTTGCAGCACACTGTCAGCAGGTAAAGGCCCCTGCCCTCTCCTGTCTGAGGCTGCTCCTTGTCCCCAGCCCTCCTGCCCCAGCCCTGGGAGCAGCTCCCCGGGCCGGCTGAGCTGCCCCTGGCAGGCAGCAGAGTCCCTGCCCAGCACAGCGCCCTGGGCTGCAGGAGCCTGCTCTGCCCCACAGCCCTGGGCACCCCTGGCTGCACCCCCGGCTTCACAGCTCTTCCCAACTGCCCCAAAACAACCCCTCACCCATCCCATCAGCTGGGGCTGGGCCAGCTTGAGCAGATGCCTCCAGGAGCTGCCCCTGCCCTGCCCTGCAGCCACAGACTCACCGTGTGCAGCCCTGCCAAGATTCCTCCTGCAGGGAGCTCTCAGCCCTCCTGCCAGTGCTGAGCCCCTTTCAGCTCTGCCTGTGCCCTGCTGGTGTCCCTGAGCTGCCCTGGCAGAGCCCTCAGCCCTGCTGGGCTGTGCAGAGGAGCTGCTTCTGGGCAGAGCTGTCTCTTTGAAGCTGGTCTTGGTTGCCAGGAACCCTGCCCAGCTCAGCAGCACAGCAACAACCCCAGGCATTTCATCACCCTCAGGGGCTTTGGGGATGAGTCCCTGAGCCTCAGTCCCTTAGAGGAAGTTGAGGAAACCTCTAAAGAATTTAAAGTCAAATTCAAACTTTAAAGTTTCTTGTAGTGTTAATGGGTCCCACTGAGGGACATGGCTGAGAAAATCTTCTCAGTGTTCAGTTAGAGCAGAAAACTGCAGACAGTGATGACAAGGATGGACAAGCAAGGCAAAGGTGGCTCTGATGCTGAAGAAACATTGACTTTTTTCCTCAATCCAAAGGACCAAGGCCTGACTCGCAGACCCTGGGAAGGCAGATCCTGTCCCTGCCTCATTGTTCAGGGCTCTTCCTGGGGCACTGGGATGTGGGATGTGCAGTGCCAAGGGCAGGATGATGGGGTGGCACCTGCCAGGCTGCTGAGCAGGGACAAGGAGGCCAGGAGGCCCCAGGGCTGCAAGGGCCACTTGTCTCCTCCTGGCCTCAGGGGCACAGCCAGCAGCCATGGCCAAAGGCCTGCAGAAGGTGGCTGTGTCAGGGCCTTTCAGCTTCTGCACAGGCCTCTCTCTGTGCAGCCCAGGCTGTCCTAGGGTGTCCATGCCCTGCCCCTTTCCCTGCAGGCTGTCGTCATCCCCCCGGTTGCCCCACCTGGCTGGCCCCTTCCTGCACTGACATCTCTGCGTCCTCCCTGGCTCTTCCTGCACACACCAAGCCTTGGGCTCATCCAGACTCCTCCTGGCTGATGTGTTGCACCATAGCACTGCCCTCAGAGTGAAACTCCTTTCTCTTTTTTCCAGTCTGGACCTCTCAGGCTGAACTTGGCATCATTTCTTTCTTTCTCCTGCTCTTTCCTGCTGTGAGAAAAGGATCCTTCATTTCTGAAACCACCCTTCAAGCCCTCTCTGGCTACTTCTCTACTGTCCTCAGTCCCCACACCAAGAAGCCCAGAGCTCCTGAGTCCCTACACAGAGCTCATGGGCTTGAGGCATCCAAATATTTTCTTGGGAGATCCCTGGGTACTTTCCAGGGTGTTTGCAGATGAACACATGGTGCTCATAAGTCCAAGGAAATCCCAGGGATACTTTTTTCCAAGGGCTGTAGTGGCAGAACATGGGGTTCTAAACTGAAAAACTGGTGTTCTTTATTCATAAAAGGAAAAAAATATTTAACAATGAGTGTGGCAAGAACTGAAATAGGTTCCCAGAGAATTGGATGTCCCATCCCTGGATTTGTCCAAGGTCAGGGACTGTGAGTAACCTGAATTAACGAAGACGTCACTTTCCATGTCCAGGGGCTTGGACCAGATGAACTTTTATCTCCCTTCCAAGACAAACCATTCTGTGATTCTTCGAGTCCCAAACTCCTACTCCAAAGAATTTCCATTTTTGAGGACACGAATTGCCATGTTTTTGGAGAAACCCTTTTAAGCCCAAAAGGTAAAAAAATAACTCAGAGAAAGTTTCCAAAATATCTGTGTGAAGGCTTTACCACGTGGGTCAATGGCAGAGCCTCCCAGAATGACCTCACAAATGGGGGTGGGGTTTTCATGCTCGGGACCTGAAACTTATGATAGGCAACAAAAAAGCAAATTTGGGAGCTGAGGAAGACCTGTCATGGGATCTCTAGGGAAGAACAAAGGAAAGGAAAGTGTGGGATCACAGTGGTTTGTAGAGGAACAAGCATGAGAAAAGAGAGAGGAAAAGGGGATGAAAAAGCTGGTCATGATAAACAGGAGGATGCTCAAGACACTTCCCAGACCATGCCCTGACACTGATCCCCACAGCCTGTCCTGTTTTCTTAATAACTCCATTGCCAAGATGTTTCTGTGGGGAGGGACCTCTCTGCTCCTGGCACAGATTGTGGCCCCTGCAGCGGGAGGCACAAATAGTCAGGTCTTGTGTTCTCCAGGGGGCCAGACTCTGCCCAGACTTGGGGGTGTGTGTCTTGGAAGGACAGAATAGTGATGCAAATGCAAAGCTAAAGACACAGATGGAGGGGTTTGTCCTTCTGGCCCTCCCCAGAAGGGACACCTTTCAGGAAGTGTTGTGGCCTTGGCTGTGCTGAGTGTTGAGCCGGGCAATGCAGCTTGTGATTGCAGTGGCACTGTCAGGGCTCTGCAGAGCTCCTGAGTTCCTGCCTTTGTCTCCAGCAATGCCAGAGAGCTGCAGGGGCTGCATAAAATGCACTTGTGCTCTTGGTGAGCCCACCTGGCTCTTGGGAATGGGAGCAGGCCTGGAGTTCCCAGACTGTTCCTGCCTCCAGGGTGGGGCCTGCAGTGCCGTGTTTGCAGCATTCCATTGGCGCAGTGGGCAGGATGGCCAGGGATCCATTCCTGCACAAACACAATCGTGCTCCATCCCAGGCAGGGATACAATGGACCCACAAATGTTGGAAGGAGAAGAACAAGGCAGTTTTGGCACTGTGGAACCCCATGAAACCAAAGAAACCCTGGGATATGGCGGAACCTCATGGAATAAAGGGCACAGTGTAACTGTCATGGTTTTGCTCTGAGTCAATTTGCTTTTACACCCCCACACAATTACTATTAGTTGAGAGAAGGTATATGCAGACAAAAGAGACTGGATTTAGGAAAATAATATGAACATTTATTACTAACAAGCTAAAACTAAAGAATTATATCTACAACAATTCTACTTAAGTAAAAGTAGTATGTATTTACAGAAATATTTCTCCTCTCTTTATATCAGTCCAAGGAGGAGAAACAGTCTCATTCTCCATTCTTGGAGCTCCAGATCTCTTCAATAATTCTGCAACACTCTAATCGCAGCTGGAACTCCTTCATCTCTCTCTCGCTCTGTGTTTGCCTTCAGGGCTGGACCTACCCCCCTCTTGCCTTAAGACTGGAGGCTAGGGGTTTACCCAGGTCATGAAGGCTTTTCCTTCCATGGGCTTGCAAGGGGACACTTGCCTACCATGGATCTTCTTCCCCGGGATTACAGGGGATAATGGCTTATGAGTCCACCCCTGTTTCCTGTGGAGGTCCCTCCCATGGGAGAACAGTCTTTGATAGACCTCTCCGACATGGGTCTAGCATGGATCCCACACATGGATCCCAACATCCCTACCCGAGCCATTCTTGCTCTAGCATAAGGGTCTCAAATCTTTAGTGTCACACTGCCAGTTGATTCCCTGATGTTGCAAAGAATCAGAATGGCCCCTTGATTTAGGGCCAACTGCACATGGGGCTGCCTTAGGGGCAGTGTGGGCACCCAGACAAGGGAGTTGTCACCTCCCTGGACTCAACCCTGGTGCCACTACATCTGGACTGCTCTGTCTGGGTGTGGGGCTCCCATTCTATAGGAATAAGAAAGAACTTGGGAGGATCTAGAGGTGATCTGACAGGATGGAGCTTTTCTCCATATTGGAATTAGAATGAAATCTCCACAAAGAGTAGCATGGAAGGTTTGGACTGAAGGTTAGGAAAAAGAAATGTCACTCAACGGGGATGCTCTTGGTGCAACAGGTCACCCAAAGGGAGTCAAGATCATCCCATGGCTTAGTGTTTCAGGGAACAGCAAAAGCTGGGTGATGGCAGAGACACCAGGGAGAGTCTAAAAATGCTGTTGGGAGGGGGGTGGGAAAGCAGGAGGGGTGTGTGCAGCCTGCAAGGCCAGAGGAGCAGCAGGGCCAGGGGAGCACAGCCTGCAGCAGAGATGGCCAAGGGCTCTGGCAGGGCTGCAAGGCCCAAAGGCACCCAGGCCTTTGTGCCCTTGGCTCTGGCAGCTGCCTCTGCCCCTCAGGCCACCACAAGCCACTTTCCTTTGTCTGCCTGCACTCCTGGCCTGCAAGGATCTGCTCGAAGGAGTCCCTGGGGAGGCTTTGTCAGTGCCTGCCCTCAGTGGGGCCCAGCAATGCTTCAAGGGACTTAGGGTTTGCCTTCTGATTTGCTGAGCAGCTTCTTCAATCTTCTCTTAGTAGTTGAGGACAATGGACTTGTCTCTGAACACGCTGTGGGGCTCATTAGAATACAGAAAAACAAATTATTTTTCTTCCTTTAATTATCTTCTTGTTTTCAAGTCTTCAACAACTGATTGGCGTTGTTTTGTAGTTTACCTAAGGAGGAAGCTTTTAAAGTGGAAGTAATAAAATATATTTTTTTGATGAAAGGGAGTGATTTGCACAGAGCCTTGGGATGCAAGAGGGTCATGGTACAAAGGATTTGGACACAAATATATGGAGAAAAAAGTGATTAATAGAACCTAATCATTGACCAATTAAACTGTTATCAAGTGATTCAATAGCATTTGCTAGTATTTTAACAGTGACTGAATTACAGATTCACAATAACAACTTTCACCCCACAGTCAATTCACACCCACACCCAGGCAGAGATGTGTGGACCCATCAAGATCTGGGTGTGTAAAGGTCCCTCTCCAAAATTCTCCTGGTTGTCACTGAAACACCCTCACACATCCCTTTGTGATTCCCAACAGACAAGGTTCCCTGAGGCCCTGCAGGGTCACAATGGGCCCTTCATTCCATGAGTTTCCTTGGCTGCAGCATCAAAATGATGACTGAGGGTTATCAAGCATTGGAACAGAATGTCCAGGGAAGTGGTTGAGTCACCACAGAATCACAGAATTGTTAAGGTTGGAAAAGACCTCTGAGATCATGGAGTGCAACCATTAACCCAACAGTGGCATCTTCACCACTGAACCATGTCCCCAAGTGCCACAGCTCAATGTTTTCTCAACACTTCCAGGGATGGTGACTGTAAGACCCAAGGTTTGAGGTATGAGCTCATCAAAGGGGTTTTCCTTTAAAAAATATACAAGGCATCAAAAATATCCACCCTATAGATATTTGAAAATAGACTTCAGTTCTTTAAGTACCTTGAGGGAGCACAGTGGAAAAGATGCAACACACTTTTGACCTCTCAGGAGGTCAAAAAACACATTTTTACTGGTAAACTTTAGAAAATAAGGGAGCTTGGCAAAAGTCAAAGAGACAACATTCAACCAAATAGAGCATTCCCAAAGCATTGACTGAGCGCAGGTCAACCCAGACAAGTCAGCAAAAACCCAACCCATCCAGTTTTAAATTTCCTAAAATATTATAAGAGATTGAGAGAATAAGAAAAGTAAGGGAAGAGAGAGAAGTGCAGCTCCCACCCACAGTCTGGTGCCAGTGCAGCTTCCCCGTGCCCAGATGGAGGGTCCGACCACGCGATGGCCGCACGGGGCTCCTTTGATTTGCTCTGCCCCCTGTGCCCACCCCCAGGGGGGACTTGTGGCCCACTGGCCACTCTGGGGCTGCAGGAGGGTGAGGGGCAGAGCTGCTGGTGTGCTGGAGCCAGTGTGGGGCTGGGTTAGGGGCTCCAGGCTGTGGGATGGGGCAGTGCTCCCGGGCTGCTTTGGACTGACAGCAGCTCCAGGGCTGCCCAAGGAGGCTCCAAGGGCTGGGCAATGGAACAGGGCACCACCTCACCTTTGGTAAATTCAACCTGTTGCTTCCCACCCAGACACACACTGGAGCTTTTTCTGAGTCAAGAATTATCCCAGTAATCCAGTGTCTCACAGGTTCCTTTATTCCATGAGGTTCCACGGTGTCACAATAGTCCCTTATGCTCCATAGGCCTTGCACTGTCACCATGGTCCCATATGTCTCAATGGTCCTGAGGATTCCATGAGGTTCTGTGGTGTCCCAATTGCACAGTGATTCCATCAGGTCCAGAGTGTCCCAGCACTCCTTTGAATCCATGAGACCCTGCAGTGTCACAATGGTCCTTGGTGCTGTGAGGTTGCACAGGGTGACAATGGCCCCTTTGTCTCCACATGGCCCTGCAGTGTCACAGTGTCACAGTGTCACAATGTCACAATGTCACAGTGTCACAATGCCCCCTTGATTCCATGAGGTTCAGCACCTTCCCGGGACTCCTTTGGTTCTGTGACACCTTGGAGTGTCATCAAGGCCCCTGGATTCTGGGAGCTGCCCCAGTGTCCAAGGGCCTTTGGCTCCAGAAGGCCTTGCATTGTTGCAATGACCCTTGGATTCCAGGAGGTTCCAAAGTGTCACAATGGCCCTGATACCAAAAGGTGGTAGAAACAAACACCTCCACCCCAATTTGTAAGTATTAAGAAGCAGGAATTGTTCTTTATTCAGCACTGGACGTTGGCAGGAAAGCTCCTCTAACCCAAGGTGCCAAATGACAGATGGACAGGGCTTCTTATTGCACACTCTGGTTACATATTTATTAGATGTGCAGGTTTGCTTAAAACATATTCACTAGTTTGCTTCACACAGTCACCCCCATGGAAGTCCTTCTTTGGTTCTCCCAGGTCCAAACGTTGTTTTTGTCCCTCAGTTCTTGAGCAGGCACATCATGATCATGTTCCACTACAAAAAACTGTTATGTTTGTTCTTCCCCTTATCTGGGGACACAGAGCTTATTTACATCCTGTTAGTTTGAGTTACATCCCTGATCTAACTATCCAGGACTTCTCCAAAATTACATTGTTTCATATTTGGGCATTCTGTGAGTCAAGTTTCTATTTCTCCCATCACCATCCCATGGCACAGGCAGGACATCCAGGGGATCAGGCCCAGCCAGCGTGGGGTTGGGAAAGGCAGGTCCTGCCTGACCAACCTAGTCTCCTTCTGTGACAAATGACCCACTCAGCAGCTGAGGGAAAGGCTGGGAATGTGTCTGTGCTGACTTCAGGAAAGCCTTTGACCCCATCTGCCACAGCATCTCCTGCACAAACTGGCTGCTCATGGCCTGGACGAGGGAACTGTTTGCTGGGGGAAAAACTGGCTGATGGCCCAGGGAGTGGTGGGGGATGGAACTAAATCCAGGTGGGGCCGGTCACTAGTGGGGTTCCCAAGGGCTCAGGGTTGGGGCTGCTCCTGTTTAACATCGTTATTGGTGATCTGGATGAGGGGATCGAGTGCCCCCTCAGGAAATTCGTGGATCCCATGAAGTTGGGTGTGAGTGTGGATCTGCTGCAGGGCAGGAAGGCTCTGCAGAGGGATCTGGACAGGCTGCATCAATCAGACCAAGTGTCAGGGCCTGCACTTGGGTCCCAACAAGCCCCTGGAATGCTCCAGGCTGGGGGCAGAGGGGCTTGAGAGCTGCTCAGCAGGAAGGGACTTGGGGGTGCTGCTTGACAGTGCCTGGATCTGAGTCAGAGTGTGCCCAGGGGGGCAAGAAGGCCCCTCTGCGCTGGGCACTGGGGAGGCCCCACCTCGGGTGCTGTGTCCAGTTCTGGCCACTCAGTGCAAAAAGGCCCACTTTTTGTGTGGTTTGTGGTTCCAGGTGGATGGCTCTGATGCCTAAAGCATTTCAGCACCTCCCAGGTGTTACACTCTGCCCTGAACCCAGTGGGAAGTGTTGAAAATCACCCCCTTTTGTTCAGAGTCCCCTGGGGGTTGAAGGAAGCAATCATCCTCCTGCCTTCCCCAAAGCAACTCTGCCCATCACTGCTGCACGCCTGATCCACACAGCCTGTGTCCTGCCCTGTGCCCAGGACACGCCCTGTCCTGCCCCTCTCAGCAGCACTCCAGTGCTCCTCCCTCCTAGATAGATTTTGTCCACATTATGACCCACCCTTCTTCCAGGGTCAGCCATTCCCCTCTGGATCTGGATCCTGTGCTGTGTCCTCCCAGTGCTCACGGGCTGTGCTGCCATTGCCCTGCTCTGCTTTGCTCAGCCCCTGCTCTCTCCTCAGACACAACCCTGTGGAACTTCACAGAATCACACCCAGTATTCCAAGTTGGAAGGGACCCACAAGGACCATCGAGTAATCCTGTACCAAAAATCCCCCTCAAAAAAAAGGAAACAGTCCGGTATTCCTCGCTTTTTGGCGCAATTCCAATCCCGGTCAGCAGGGGCCGCTGTTGGATCACCGGAGGGGCAGAGCCTGCAGGGGCTCCCTGACAAGGGCGATTTTCGCCCCACACACCGAGAAGGGCAAGAGAAAGGGGATGTTTCTGCCTCATCCAAGGAGAAGGGTCAGACAAAATGTCCCCCAAGAGCAGCTCTCTGTCTCCAGGACTTTTAACCAAAACCTGCTGCACGGGGCTCCTGTGGGGACATCAAACCCATCCCACATGGGAATATGCAGAGCTCTTTTTTTCTAAAACTGAAAGGCAAACCTCTCTCTGCCAACTGATGACAATTTTGATGCAGGAAGAGATGTGACCCTGTGACCTCACATGGTATTTTAACGCTCCAATGGCATGGGCCTTTCTGGGTCCAGCCAGGGCTAAAAATTACTTTTGTCTGGGATTTAGGTTTGGAAAGAAGATCCAAGGAAAGAAAGGAGGGGCAGTAGAACAGTGTGAATATGAAGGTTTGAGGGTCTGGTGGATGTCTCAGCTGAGCTCAGGCCGCAGACGTCTCCCCTTCCTCTCACCATGTAGCTCCACAGACCCTTTGTGTCTCTGCAGCCACCCCTTTGTATTTCCAGGGCTGTCACTGGGCAGCTCAACCCCATTCCAGAAGGGACTGTGGGAGGCAGAGGTGCAGTCAGGGAGAGAAATCCATGTTTGTTCTCCCCGGGAGCAGAAGCACCTGAGCATTGCACACCCCCAGAGCCCTGAGCACAGCAGGGCCTCTGCCCCTGTGTGCCTGTGCAGCCAGGGGAGCATCGGGGTGGGCACAGAGAAGAGCACACCCGCAGCTGGATCCCATGGTTTATGGACACACAGCTTCCTTTGGACACAGGGGATGGAGATGTCTTCACTCGAGGGGCTCACGTCTCCATGTCCAATGCAGGGAATAGATTTGATCTGGATTTATCCATCAGACATTGTCAATACATGTGTGAGTCAGAAATATGTTTCCCAGGAGAGGGAAAAGATTAGAAAACAAAACAAAAAAAAAACCTCCCTATCCCTCTCCACACACTTGGAGGGCCATCAGTCTGGAATCTGAGTCCCTGACCCGTTCTTTTGTGTTGCTCAATCACCCAAGGCAAGGCCAACCTGCCCTTTAATTCAACATCCCTTCCACAAAGTGGGGAAGGGGGGGAAGGAAAACATTCAATGCTCAGTTCCTTTTTTCCTTAGGACAAGCAAATGTGTCACATTGTGGGATGGGCATTTCAGCCCAGCACTCCTACAAGAGAACGACTGCCCTTCCACCCAGGAAAGAAAGCCCTGAGTCTGCGTCTCTCAAGTGCAGTTGCTGCACCACTCTCGGCACTGCACAAAGAGCAAGAGCTTTGAGGTATCTTCATCTCTACTGAACCTTAGACCTAAACTTAAAAAAAAAACCTCTAAACCTAACCCTAACCCTAATCCATAACCCCTAATGGAAAACTATCCCTTACTCTAACCCAAAAGTTCCCTAAACACTAGCCTTAACTTAATCCTAACCCTAAACTTAACCCCATCTGTAACCTTAACCTTAAATCCCAGAACCTCACACTGACCCTAACTCTGACTCACCATCTATCCAGTGCAGCTTATGCGCCTCTCTCAGCACTACACAAAGAGCAAGAGCTTTCTGTGCATGCACCTTTGGACTGGGAGGTATCTTAGAAAGCACTGAACCCTAGACCTAAACTTAAAAATAAATCTAAACTGGAACTGAATGCTAAACCCTAAACCCAAATGATAACCCTATCCCTTACTCTAAACAAAACATTACCAAACCCCTAAATCTAATCTAACACTATCTCTATCCCTAACCATCACCCTAATCCTGACACTAACCCTAACCCTATCCCTTACTCTAACAAAAACGTTACCTAAACCCTAACCCTAATCTAACCCGAACCCATAACCTTAACCCTAAAACATAAGCCAAAACCGAAGCCTAAGACTAACCCTAAAACCTAACTCCCTACTCTTAACCCCAACCCTTGAACCTAACACTAAACCCCTACCCTAACCCTAACCCTAACCCTAAAGCCTAACCCTAACACAAACCCTAACCCTAACCCTAGCCCTAGCCCTAAGCCTAACCCTAAACCCTAAATCCGAACCCTAACTCTCACCCTAACCCTACCCCTAAACCCTAACAGTAACCCCTATCCCTAACCATAACCCTTAACCCTGACCCTAAACCCTAACCCTAAACCTGTGGGGTCTGGTTACAGGATGGGTGCTAGCAAAGCATCCTGGGAGTTGTAGTTTGTAAAGACTCTGTCCCATATGTGCAGTTAAATGCCCGTATGGGATTGACTGATGAGGTCACGTGTTATGAGGTGTCAGCATTTGAAACTACGATAGAAGCCTTTGCCTCTGTCAGTAAAGCGCATTCCTTACACACCATATTGGGGTCTGTTTCTGGTCCTAAGGACCCCTTACTTATTAGATTAATACAACTGTTACATAAACCCTAACCCCCTAACCATAACCCTTACCTCTAAGCCTAACCCTAACCCTAACACTAAACCCTAACCCTAACACTAATGAAAGGGACATTGGTGACATCATTGGTGACGAGCGACATCTCAGGAGATTGGTGAAAACAAAGAGACAGCTGTGATGTCACAGGCACATCAGTGATGTCACAGGGATATCGGTGCCACGACTGGGGACAGTGGTTACATCACAGAGACAGCAGTGACATCATTAAAGACCAGTGACATCACATATGACTGGTGACAATGAAAGGATAGCTGTGATGTCACAGACATAACAGTGATGTCACAGAGGTCTGGTGACATCACAGGGACATTGGTGACATCACAGGGACATGGTGCCACCTCTGGGGACAATGGTAACATCACAGAGACAGAAGTGACATCATTGGGGGCCAGTGATGTCACAGGTGACTCATGACAACAAAGGGACAGCTGTGATGTCACAGGGACATTGGTGACATCACAGGGGATTTCAGCGACTTCAAAAGGACATTGGTGACATCACAGTGACACTAGTAACATCAGCTGGGTCATTGTTGACAACACAGGGGACAGTGGTGACATCACAGGGAGACGGGTGACATCATTGGGGTCATCGGTCACTTCACAAAGACAGGGGTGACATCACTGAGACACCAGTGACATCAGCAGGGACATGGACGACAACACAGGGGACAGTGGTGCCATCACAGATACATCGGTGACATCACTGGGGACTAGTGATATCACAGGGGACTGGTGACAACAAATGACAGTTGTGATGTCATGAGAGACTGCTGACATCTCAGGGGACATCGGTGGCTTTACAATGACAGGAGTGACATCACAGAGACACCAGTGACATCAACGGGGACATCTGTGACATCACAGGGGACATCGATGTCTTCACATGGTCAGGGGTGACATCATAGAGACACCAGTGATAATATTGGTGTCACTGGTGACATAACAGGGACATCAGTGACATCACGGGGACATGGTGCTACCACTTGGGAGAGCAGTGACATCACAGAGACAGCAATGACATTTTGGGGACACAGGGACCACTCTTGGGGACAGCAGTGACATCACATGGGACAGAGGTGACATCCATGGAGACAGCAGTGACATCACTGGAGACTGCTGACATCACAGGGATAGCAGTGACATCAAAGGGACAGCAATGAGGTCACAGGGACAGAAGTGACATCATTGGGGACATTGGTGACATCTCATGGGACAGCAGTGACATCACTGGAGACCACTGACATCACTGGGGACAGCGGTGACATCACAGAGACAGCAGTGATATCATTGGGAATGTTGGTGAGATCAGAGGGACAGTGGTGACATCATTGGGGACACAGGGGCCACCCCTGGGGACACCAGTGACATCACAGGGACAGTGGTGACATCTGTGGGGACAGCAGTGACATCACTGGAGACCAGTGACATCACAACTGTCTGGTGACATCACAGAACAGCAATGACATCATTGGACAGCTGTGACATCATTGGGAACACCAGTGACATCACAGGGACAGTGGTGACATCACTGGGGATGTTGGGGATGTTTGGGGGCCTTTGGGAGGGCACCTGCCTGGGGGGTTTTCATGTGACCATGGACGACTCAGCACACCAATGTGATGGTCAGAGAGCACCGTTGATTGGAATCAAGCAGCAGTCTTTGATCCAGTTTTCTAACAATACTCTTCTATCAGCTTTGTTTCTTTAACATTCTTTATGTCCTTTCCCACTCTGATAGCCGGTACTGAGACCCTGTTTTCTATATCTAGTTTTGCTACTGTTTCTCTTGGTAGATCTTTCACATCCTGGTACCATCAGAAGGCCATCAGAACAACAGATCATGTTTTCACAATTGAAACATAAGGTTATGATCTCACAGCTGCAGCATATCCTCCATATTAGCACTAAAAATCCCAACACTTCCCCCTTTTTCTTTAAACAAAGCAGACACAGTTTGACCCAATAAGCTGTGAAAACATTGAACCAGACATGGCAGAAAAATACACACTCCTGGAAGCAGAAAGACAACGGGTGCCAACCATTGTACAGTTTGCATAAGCTGATTCTGGGGGGGCTTTGGGAGGGCACCTGCCCTTCAACACCAGGACTGCAGAGAACTGGGAAGCTTTACTGGGAGCACTGGGAGCAGCAGGTGGTTGGTGTGAGAACAAAAGCAGGGCCGGGGGGGACACACGACCCCCCCAAACTCCAGGTGGGGATGGATTGGGGGATCCCAGCTGGGCCCGAGGCCACGGGGAGGGGCTGCGGCCACCACCGGTTCAGGAGCTCTGTGGGGAGAGAAAAAGGGGTGACAGTGGGCTGGGGGGCAGGGGAGCACACACGCTCTGGAGAAGGGGGGACACGACCCCCGGGGACCCCCCTTTACCTTCTCCCGCAGGTAGAAGCCGAGCCCCAGTGCCAGGAAGACGAAGCCCAACACGAAGCCCCCAACCCCCACCAGGATCTTGCTGTGGACGGTGTCCTGTGGCATCTCTGGGGGGAGCCGGGTGGGTCAGGACCCCCTAAACCTACCATAGACCACCCGGGACCCCCTGAAAACCTTGTCCTGGTCTCCCCCAGCCCACCCAGCACCCCCTGAAACCTCTTCCCCGTCCCTTCCCACCCACTCGGGGATCCCACAAAGTCCCTCCCATCCCCTTTAAGATCCTCCAACCTCCCTCCCATCACCACCAGGACCCTCCTGAACCCCTCCCAGTCCCTTTTAAGCCCCCCAGCACTTCCCCAACCCCTCCAAGTCATCCTAGCCCCCCCCCAACCTCCCTCCCATCCCACCCAGGCTCCCCAAACTCCCTCTCAGTTGCCCCCAGGACTCCCCACAGCCCCTCTCAGCCCTCCCAGGACACCCCAACCTCCTCCTCAGCCTCTCCATTGCCCCCCAAAGCGCTTCCCGGTGTCCTCAGTGCTCCCCTGGTCCCCCTGCCAGTGTCACCCCATGCTGGGGGGGCCGGGCCGTACCCCAGTGCCGGCTGAGGGGGTGCTCCAGGCTGACGTGCTCCACCTGGCAGGTGTAGGTGACCCCGCGCCGGGGGGGGATTTCCAGCATCACCAGCACCTGGTAGGTCCAGTCCCCGTTGGGGACCACGTCGGTGGCCACCACGTGCTCCGGCAGCTCCTGCCCATCCTGGAACCACCTCACCTGCACCGGCGCAGGGTAGAAATCCATCACGGAGCAGAGCAGGGGCTGGGCCCGGGCTGGGAGCTCGACGGCACCAGCGAGATGGACACGCTGGGGGGCACTGGGAAAGATGGGGGAGACACTGGGATGAGCTGGGGGGGCACTGGGAGAGAGGGGAGAGGGCTTGTAGGACATTGGAAGGGGTTTGGGTGGCACTGGGAGGGACTGGGATGGTACTGGGTGGGACTGGGAATGGACTGGGGTGGAAGGGGATGAGCTGAGGGCACTGCGGAGAGAGTTGGGAGATGTGGGGGTGAACTGAGAACCACTGGGAATGGACTGAGAGGGTCTGGGAGTGAAATCAGAGGATCTCTGAAGGACTGGGAGGGACTGGGAATGACTGGGAGGGACTGGGATGGACTGGGAAGGGCCCGAGCGGGACTGGGAGGCTGAATCTTGGAGAGGTAACTCTGCGCTGCGAATCTGCCCGGCAACTGATGAGTCATCGAAGAGATGCGCTCTGATTGGCTGAGGGGAGAGCGGTGGCCCCAGCGGGGCGGAGACGCGGGGGGGCACTGGGAGAGACTGGGATGGACTGGGGGACACTGGGAATAACTTGGAAGGATCGGAATGGATTGAGTGGCACTGGGAGAGACTGAGATGGATTCGGGGGGCATAGGAAGAGACTGGGATGGACTGGGGGCACTGGAGAGACTGGGATGGATCACAATGGAATGAGGGGCACTGGGAGAGATGGAATGGACTTGGGGGGTATAGGAAGAGACTGAGATGGACTGGGGGGCACTGGGATGGGGCCCAAGGCCAAGGGGATGGGAACAGGGAGGGCTGAGGGGTCTAGGGTGATTCCCAGGGAGGGTTTGAGGGGCTCCAGGGTCGTTCCCGGGTCAGGGGAATTCCCGAGGGAACCCGCTCTGCCCGTGCTCACCTCTCCTCTCCACGCTGAACGGGGTGACCATCGGGTAGTTGTGCCGGCAGTACGTGTCCACCTGAGCCCGTCTGTGCTCCATGAATTCCTGTAGGCTGTTCCTGTACCTGGCCGCTATCTCCCCATACGGGGTGTCCCCCACATACACTCCCACATCGCTGTCGTAGTGTGTGTACTGCTGCCGGTTGTAGATGAGCCTCACCACGTACCTCACCCGCTCGGTGCCGTTGATGAAGTGACACTCGGCCTTTACCATCTCCTGGAACACCCCTTTGTGTGCAAGACACGGGTCAGGGGGTGCCCTGTCCTCCCCCATCATCCCCCAGCCCCCTTTCCCACTCTCCTCTGCCCCACGGCCGCTGCAGCACCGGTCTTGGCTGGGGGGGAACCCCCCGATCAGCCCCCCGGGGATGGACAGGGGGGTTGGGGACCCCCCAGTGCAGATCCGACCCCACCTCCAGAGCCTCCTGGAACCGCTGCAGGGCTCCAGTGATGGGGGACAGCGAGGGACCCCCATGGTACCCCTCTTCCTGCTCTCCCACCCCCCTTTTCCCCCTCTCTCACTGTACCCCCAATCCCCAGACCCTCCCGCGCTCAGTTTGGGGCTCCCACCCCCCTCCCACTAATTCCATGGATTCCAACCCCCCTCGCACTCACTTTTCGGAGTCCTACCCCCTCTTTTCTCTCCGCTTTCCCCCTTCCCGCCCCCCCCGCTCACCCGAGAGCTCCTCGCCCGCAGCCGGGGGGGCTCCCAGCGCCACCAGTACCACCAGTACGGCCCCAGCTCCCCGCACACGCTCCATCCCCAGCGTCAGGTAGGTGCTGACACCCCAAAACCAGCCGGACAAAGCCGGTTTTGGGCTGTTTTGGACACGCTCTGATTGGCTGAGCGCAAAGTTGGGAGCCTATTTTGCGTCGCGTCTTCCCGGTAACTGATGAGTCATCAGCAAGGCACGCTCTGATTGTCCACAGTTCGCGTCGGTGCTCTCTGATTGGCTGAAGGCCGTTAAGGGCGCTGCAGCCCCAGGTGGGGGGTTCTGGGGTGTCTGTGGGGTTCGGGACAGGTGGGAGCTCAGGGGAACCCACAAATGGGCGTTCAGGGGTCCCACAGCTCTGCTGAACCCAAAAACGGCGATCCGGCTGTCCCGGAGCTCCGACGTGTCCCCAAAATCGAGTCGAGAGGCGTTCTCTGATTGGCTGAGCTCGGTGAGGGCTCAGTTTGAGCCGGGTCTGCCCGGCAACTGATGACGCCTCAGCTGCGATCGCTTCCATTGGCTACTGCTGCTTGGGCAGACTCTGCCCGCGGCTTGGGAAGGTCCAAGGTGGGTTTTGGGGGGTCCCGGATTGCTGGAGTTTGGCTTTGTGGTGCCCTGGATACGTGGGACTTTCGGGGGCCGACGTTGCCTAAACCTCATCCTGTTCCCAGGATTTTCGGAGTTCTCTCCCCAATAATTAGGACTGCAGAGAAATGTGAAGCTTTACTGGGAGCACTGGGAGCAGCAGGCGGCTGCTGTGAGAGAAAAAGAAGGGCCGGGGGGGACACACGACCCCTCCAAACTTCGGGTCGGGATGGACTTGGGGGTCCCCACTGAGCCCGAGGCCCTGGGGAGGGGCTGTGGCCGCCGGCGGCTCAGGAGCTCTGTGGGGAGAGGGGTGACAGTGAGCTGGGGGGCAGGGGGGACACCGGGATACATCCAGAGCTGGACTGGATCCAGCGGGACCAAAATTGGGGCAACTGGGTTCATAGTGGGATCAGACTAGGATCATACTGGGAGCAGCTGGTTCTATGCTAGGGATAGCTGGGAGCTCTTAGGATCCCACTGGGAAGAACTGGGAGCAAGTGGGACCATGCTGGGCACAACTGGGATCATTTGGGGAGCAACTGGGTCCACAGTGAAGGTGACTGGGATCATGCTGGGAGCGACTAGGACCACACTAGGGGTGACTGGGAGTGGCTGTGAGCAACTGGGATCATGCTGGAAGCTACTGGGAGCAACTGGGAGTGTGTGGAACCACACTAGGGGCAACTGGGATATACTGGGAGAGACCAGGAGTGACTGGGAGCATACTGGGACTGACTGGGATCAGGCTGAAGTCGACTGGGATATACTGGGAGAGACTGGGAGTGAAAGGGATCCTACTGGGAGGGACTGGAACTGTAGTGGGTGAGTGGGAGCAATTGGACCCTGCTGGGGGCAAATGGCTTTATACTGGGAGTGACAGGGAATGTCTGGGTTCATCCTGGCTGTGACTGCCACCATAGAGGTGTCACTGGGATCCTACTGGAGTCATACTGGGAGGGACTGGAACTACAGTGGGATGACTGGGAGCAACTGGGACCATGCAGGGGGTAACTTGGATCCTACTAAGAAAGACTGGGATCATACTGGGACTGACTGGGAGCATGCTGGAGGCAACTGGGCTATACTGGGAGTGGCTGGGAGTGACTGGGATCATTCTGGGAATGACTGGGATCATTCTGGGAGTGACTGGAACCACAGTAGGGGTGAAGGGGAGCAACTGGAAGCCTGCTCGGGGCAACTGGGATCATAGTGGGAGTGACTGTAAGGCACCAGGATCAAACTGGGAGTTACTGGAACTATGCAGGGGGGAACTGGGAGCCAGTGGGGCCGTGCTGGAAGTCAACTAGGAACATTCTTGGAGCAACTGGGATCATGCTGGAAGCAACTGGGAGTAACTGGGAGTGACAGGGTGCATGCTGGAGGCAACTGGCATGAACTGGGAGTGACTGGGATCACACTGATGGGAACTGAGACCATGCTGGGGCAAGTGGAAGTCACTGGGTGTCAGGGGTTTCTGTGGGTGGGTTTTGGTAGTGGGGGGGCTCCCGGGGTGGCTTCTGTTGGAAGCTGCCAGAAGCTTCCCCTGCCCCGTGGAGCCAATGCCAGCTGCTCCAGGACGGACTTGCTGCCGCTGGCCAAGGCCGAACCCATCAGAAGCAACAGGAACAGCTCTGGGATAACAGATTTAGGGTCAGAAGGAGAGGTCCATCCAGGACTGTCTCCCGTGGGAGGGACCCCACGGGAGCAGGGAAGGATCCAACTCCTCTCCCTGAGCAGTGACAGAAACAACAACTGACTGTAACCCCCATTCCTGTCCCCCTGCACCGCTGTGGGGGAGGTGGGAGAGCTGAGAAGGAAGGAGGGGTTGGGGGAAGGTATTTTTCAGACGGTTTTATTTCTCACTCTTTGACTTCTATCCTGTCAGTAATAAATTTAAGTACTATCCCTACTTTGAGGGGATAGTCCTTTTTTTGCCCGGTAGTAAGCGACTTTCTCCCCACCCTTATCTCTACTCAGGAATCCTCAGCTGTTTTTTTTTTTCTCTTCTCTGTGGAGTTGCAGAAGGAGAGGGAGGTAGCAACTTTAAGTGGGTGTTTGAAATCCAGCCAGGGTCCACCCACTACACCAACCCATGTGCTTGAGACCCTTTTGTGATGTCACAAACCTACCCTCTCCATTCCAGAATAGCCCTTGGCAACCAAAGAACCAACACCCCACAAGGGCAGAATGCAGCCCCACCCATGTGCCCCTTTATGATATCCTGGCCCATCCTCTCCATTCTGGAATAGCCCCTGGAAACCAAAGAACCAACGCCCCACACCCCAACAGTGCAGCCCCACCCATCTGCCATGGGACTCTTTGTGATGTCACGGCCTTTCCCCCAGGAAAGAAAGCCTGTAACCTTTGGGTTTCAGGTGCAGTTGATGGGTCACCCTGGGCACTCCATGGGCAGCAAGAGCTTTCTGTCCTGGCACCTTTTGTCCGGCAGGAATCTTTGCCCAGATTCCAATTTGGCAGTCAGACTGACAATTCCAGCGTGGGGCTCCTGCAAGCGAACGACAGCCCTGCCCTCCAGGAAAGAAACCCCTTCCCCTCGGTCTCTGTTCCTGTTCCTTCAAATACAACCTGCAGGGCAGCTTTCTGCCACCTCTTCTCTTGGGAATTGGGAAGATAGACCCACTCCCATGTTTAACACCTCAGGAAAAACCACCCTGTTAACACCTTTCCCAACCTTCCCCAGCCTTTCCCAAAGCCAAGATGTGGAAAGAACAAGTGCCCTTGTCCTTGGCTGTACTGCTGTGCTGGGAGTCTCTTCCCTCCAGCTCTGCACACAGGCACTGCCTCTGTAGCTCCAGAGAAGGACTGGAGATGCATCTTCAACACAGAAATCAGGGCAGGTGTATCAGGGATTGTTGATATTTTTTGGTCTGTGTTTGGCCCAGCCACCTGTAAGAGTTTTGTTCTTTGCCTGCCAAGTTCACTGATAAATGGGAGCTTTGTCCTTGGAGAGAGAGTTTCTTGTGTAAACTGTTTTAATTTGTGTTTCTGTGATTAGATGATTGTCTGTAGAGGACATTTGAAGGAGAAACTGAAGAGGAGAAGATGAAGTAAAGCCCCCGGACGCAAATAGATCAGACCCCTTGAGTGAAAGAGCGCAAGTGCGAGGGGAATCCCCACGTTCTCCCGCATGGCTGAAGGCGGGCACTCACAGAACGGGGGAGGGACCGAGGGCCTCTGGCTGGGCGGTGCTGCCACACTGGCCCAGGGAGACGTCACCGGCTCACTGGATAAAAATGGAGGTGGCTCGTGCTTGGGGCTCTCAAGCTTCACAGGAAGGACAACGTTGCCTTTTGTGGGGACGCTGCTATCTTTGTGAGCCTGCTGACCCTCCGAGGATGCAGCCTCTGCTGTGGGGAATTCTGGTTCTCCTGGGGTCGGTAAGACAACCTCCTAAAACACACCTGAGTGAGTGGGGGTTTCCCTGAGGGCTCAGTTCACCCCTCTCCTTTCCTTTCTCTCGGTTTCCTGTTTACTTGGCCACTTTCAGTAATAAATATTTGGTTTATTGTTGAACTTTCAGCAGTATCTTGGTTTTCAATCTCAGAACACTTTCGAACTCACCCCGTTACAAGGACTCAGACTGACAATTCTGGGGAATGTATTCTGACTCCAATCAAAGGCATTTCCACCCAGGAAAGAAATTGCTTACCCTGCATCTCTCCTGTGCAATTGGTGAGCCAGTCTTGGCACTCCATGCACACATAAAGCTTCCTGTGCTGGCACCTTTTGTCTGGGGCGAATCTTTGTCCGTGTCTCATTTTGGGGCTCAGACTGACCATTCCATTGCAGGTGTTCTGACATCAAATAAATGCATTTCCACCCAGGAAAGAAACACCTTACCCTGCATCTCTCCTGTGCAATTGGTGAGCCACTCTTGGCACTCCATGCACACATACAGCTTTCTCAGCTGGATCTTTTTTTCTGGGAGGAATCTTCATTCTTATTCCATTTTCAGACTCAGACTGACAATTGCAGTTCCAGGGTTCTTACACCAAACAAATGTATTTCCACCCAGGAAAGAAAGCCTGTTGTGGTTTTGTGTCTTGGCCTTTCTTGGTTGTTTGTACTCTCTATCTTGAGGAAAGTATTTGCGTTACGGTTCGGGTTTAGGGTTCGGATTCAGGTATAGGGTCAGGGTTATGGTCAGGGTCATGGTTAGGGTTAGACTTAGGGTTCCGACTTGGGTTAGGGTTAGGGTTGGAGCAAGGGCTAGGGTTAGGGTTAGGGCTAGGGCTAGGGTTAGGGACTCTGACAATTCCTACACAGGGATTCTGACACCAAAAAAGTGAAGTTCCACTCAGGAAAGAAAGCCCTTCCCCTCCATCTCTCCTGTGCAATATGTGAGTCACTCTTGGCACTCCAGGCACACACAGAGCTTCCTGTGCTGGCACCTTTTGTCTGGGAGGAATCTTCATTCTTATTCCATTTGGGGGATCAGACTTGTGGAGTGCTGAGCTGAAAAAAGACACACTATGGACAAACCATACTAATTGGCCTCAGTTAGGCCTGGCCCTGACATAGCCAGAAGCCTCTTTGCAGGCAGGGGAAAGATACAGGAGCAATGATAACAGACTGCAGGAATGTAAACAAAGAGAAACCTGAGACAAAAACAAGGAGGAGTTTTAGGAGAAAAACAATGTCTTCATGTCACATGGACATCTGTGTGCACACAATAGGAAGTGTGTCAGTAATACATGCTCGGTTCGTGGGTTACAGCAAATAACCAATAGTTTGAAAGTGATCACGCCCTGGGGGGTAGTGAAAGTGTATAAGAGGTTGGGCTATGTAAATAAAGCGGAACATCTGAGTAAATCATCCTGATTTGTGTGCAGTTTGTTCTGGAAGCTCCTCTGCCAACATCCACGTTATATCACAGCTGTCCCTTTGTTGTCACCACTCCCCTGTGACATCACTTGTCCTCTGTGATGTCACTGATGTCCCTGTGATGACACCTCTGTCCCCTGTGTTGTAACCCCTGTCCCCTGTGATGTCACCAATAGCCCTGTGACATCACAGCTGTCCCTTTGTTGTCAACAGTCCCATGTGACATCATTGGTCCCAAATGATGTCATGGATGTCCCTGTGATGTCACCAGTGTCACCGATGATGTCACTGGTGTCTCTGTGATGTCACCCCTGTCCTTGTGAGGTCACCGATGTCCCCAGTGATGTCACTGATGTCCTTGGGAGATCACGGCAGCCCCTTTGTTTTCACCAGTCTTCTGTGATGTCACTGGTCCACAATGATGTCACTATTGTCCCTGTAATGTCACCACTATACTCTGTGATGTCACCAATGCCCCCCATGATATCACTGGTGTCTCTGTGTTGATATCCAGGTCCCCTGTGATGTCACCGATGTCTGTGTGACATCACAGTTTTCCCTTTGTTGTCCCCAGTCCCCAGTGATATTTCTGGTCCCCAATGACACCATTGCTGTCCCTGTGATGTCGCCACTGTCCCCAACGGTAGCACCATGTCCCTGTGATGTCACCAATGTCTCTGTGACATCACGACTTTCCCTTTGTTGGCAACAATCACCTATGATTCCTCTGTGATGTCACCACTGTCCCCTGGGATGTCACCAGTGTCCACAATGATATTACTGGGGTCTCTGTGTTGTCACCTTCACCCTCTGTGATGTCACCAATGTCCCTGTGACATCACGGTTTTCCCATTGCTGTAAGCAGTCCTTTGTGATGTCACTGGTCTCCAATGAGGTCCTTGCTGTCTCTGTGATGTCACCACTGTCCCCAGCAGTGCCACCATGTCCCTGTGATGTCACCAATGCCCCTGGGATGTCACCAGACACTTTTCATGTCACCACTTTCCCTGTGAAATCACTGTTGTCCCTCTGTTGTCACTCTGATGTCACTGGTCCCCAAAGAGGTCCCTGCTGTCTCTGTGATTTTGCCACTGTCCCCTGGGATGTCACCAGTGTCCCCTGTGATGGCACCAATGCCTCCGATGATGTCACTGGTGTCTCTGTGATGTCACCATGGTCCCCTGTGATGTCACCGATAGCCCTGTGACATCATGTCTTTCTTTTTGCTGTCAACAGTCCCCTGTGAGGCCACTGGTCCTCAGTGATGTCACCAATGTCCCTGTGATGTCACCACTATCCCCTGTAATGCCGCTAGTGTAACCAATGATGTCACTGGTGTCTCTGTGATGTCACCCCTGGTCTTGTGCAGTCACTGATGTCCCCTGTGATGTCACTGACGTTCTCTGTGATGTAAGCAATCTCCCTGTGACATCATGGCTATCCCTTTATTGTCAACAGTCCCATGTGATGTCACTGGTCCCCAGTGATGTCACCCATATCCCCTGTGATGTCACCCATGTCCCCAATGATGTCACTGATGTCTCTGTGATGTCACCTCTTTCTTGGTGAAGTCACCGATGACCCCACTGATGTCACCCATGTCCCTGGAATGTCACCACTATCCCCTTTGATGTTACCACTGACACCGATAATGTCACTGGTGTCTCTAAAGTCAACCCTGGCCTTGTGAAGTCATCGATGTCCCCTGTGATGTCAACAATGTCCCCTATGATGTCCTGCTGTCTGTCTGATTTCACCACTGTGCCGAGTCATGGTACCATGTCCCCATCATGTCACTGATGTCAGTAATGTCCCTGTGACATCATGGTTGTCCCTTTCTTGTCAACAGTCCCCTGTGATGTCACTAGTCCCCAGTGATGTCACTGATGTCCCTGTGAAGTCACCACTATCCCCTGTGATGCCACCAGTGTCACCAGTAATGTCACTGGTGTCTCTGTGATGTCATACCTGGTCTTGTGATGTCACCAATGTCCCCTGCCATGTCACAGGGCTCCCTGTGACATCACAGCTGTCCCTTTGTTGTAAGCCGTCTCCTGTGATGTCAGTGGTCACCAGTGATGTCACTGCTTTCTCTGTGATATCACCACTGTCCCCAACGGTGGCATTATTACCCCGTGATGTCATCGATGTCCCTGTGATGTCACCAGACACCTTTGAGGTCAGTGATGTCCCTGGGACAGCACAGGATTCCCTTTCTTGCCACAAGTCCCCTGGGACATCACTGCTCCGCAGTGATATCACCCACGTCTGTGTGATGTCACCACTGTCCCCTGTGATGTCATCAATGTCCCCAATGATATCACTGGTGTCTCTTTGTGATCAAACCAACCCCCTGTGATGTCACCAAAGTCTCTGTGACATCACAGTTTTTCCCTTTGCTGTAAGCAGTCTCCTGTGATGTCACTGCTGTCCCTGTGATGTCACCACTGTCCCCAGCAGTGCCACCATGTCTCTATGATGTCTCTGATGTCCCTGTGATGTCACCAGACCCCTGTGATGTCACCGATGTCTTTGTGCCATCATGGCTGTCCCTTTGTTGTGACATCACAGGAGGCACTGATGACTTCACAAGGCCAGGGGTGAATCAAAAACACCATATTATACACAGATATTATCTGTGTCACTGTGACATCACAGAGACATGGGTGACATCACTGGGGTCATCGGTGACTTCACAAAGGCTGAGGTGATATCAGAGAAAAAACAGTGACATCATCGGGGATGTGGGTGACATCACTGGGGACCAGTGATATCACAGGGGACTGGTAACAACAAATGACAGTTGTGATGTCACAGAGAGACCAATGACATCACAGGGTACATCGGTGGCCTCACAAGTACAGCGGTGACATCACAGAAACACCAGTGACATCATCACGGCCATTGGTGACATCACAAGGGACAGAGGTGACATCACAGGGACAATGGTGACATCATTGGGAAACAATGACATCATATGGGACTGTTGACCACATAGGGACAACCCTGACGTCAGAGGGACATCGGTGTCTTCACAAGACCAGGAGTGACATCACAGAGACACCAGTGACATCATCGGGGGCATTGGTGACATCACAGTGGAGAGTAGTGACATCACAGACAGCAGGGACATCATTGGGGACCAGTGACATCAGCGTGACAACAGAGGGACAGCAGTGTTGTCACAGGGACATTGGTGACATGAAAGGGGTCTGGTCACATTACAGGGACATCGGTCACATCACAGGTACATGGTGGCACTGCTGGGGACAGTGGTGATATCACCGGAACAGCAGTGACATCACTGGGGACCAGTGGCATCACAGGGGACTGCTTACAGCAATGGGAAAGCTGTGATGTCACAGGGACATCAGTGACATCAGGGGGATATTGGTGACATCACAGGAACATGGTGCTACTGTTGGGGACAGTGGTGACATCACAGAGACAGCAATGGTGTCATTGGGGGACCAGAAATATCACTGGGGACTGGTGACAACAAAGGGAAAACTGTGAATTCACAGGGACATCAATGATATCACAGAGGACCTGGATAACAACACAGAGACAGCAGTGATATCATGGGGGACGTTGGTGACACCACAGGGTAGAGTGGTGACATTACAGGGACAGCAGTGACATCATTGTGGACCAGTGACATCACAGAAGACTGGTGAAAACAAAGGGGCAGCTGTGATCTCCCGAGGACATCGGTGATATCATTGGGGACATCGGTGACTTCACAAGGACAGGGGTGACATTGCAGAGACACTGGTGATGTCACAGGGACAGCAGTGACATCATTAGAGACCAGTGATGTCACAGGGGACTGGTGACCACAAAAGGAGAGTCATGATGTCACAGGGGTATTGGTGACATCACAGGGGACGAGAGTGACAACACAGAAGACAGAATTGACATCATTGGATCCAGTGACTTCCCAGGGGACTGGTGAAAACAAAAGGACAGTCATGACATAACATGGACATTAGTGACATCATTGGGGACATCGGTGACTTCACAAGGACAGGGGTGACATCACAGAGACACCAGTGACATCATCGGTGACACTGGTGACATCACAGGGACATCCATGACATCACTGGGGACCAGTGACCTCACAGGAGAATGGTGACAACAAATCCGTGATACCACAGTGACATCGGTGACATCATTGGGGACATTGGTAAAAATCACAGGGGACAGTGGTGTCATCACAGTGACACCAGTGACATCATTGGGGTCATTGTTGACATCACAGGGGACAGTGGTGACATCACAGGGAAATGGGTGACATCACTGGAGGCCAGTGACATCACAAGGGACTGTTGACAATAAAGGGACAGTCGTGATGTCGCAGGGACATTGGTGACTTCACAAGCACAGGGTTGACCTTTTAGAGACACAAGTGACATCATCAGGGACAGTGGTGACATCACAAGGGACTGGTGACAATAATGGGAAGCAATGATGTCACAGGGACATTCGTGACATCATAGGGGATTTCAGTGACTTCACAATGACAGGGATGACATCACAATGACACCAGCGATGACATCAGGGTCATTTCTGACATCACAGTGGACAGTGGTGACATCACAGGGAGATGGGTGACATCACTGGGGACCGGTGACATCACTGGGGATCAGTGACATCACAGAGGACTGTTGACAGCAAAGGGACAGCAGTGATGTCTCAGGGACATCACTGCCATCGGTGACATAAGGGGACATGGTACCACAGTTCAGCACAATGGTGACATCACAGAGACAGTAGGACATCATTGGGGACATTGTTGACATCACAGGGGACAGTGATGACATCACAGAGACACCAGTGACATCTCTGACATCACAGGGGACATTGGTGACTTCACAAGGCCAGGGGTGACATCACAGAGACACCAGTGACATCATTGGTGACATGGGTGACATGGGTGACATCACAGAGACACCAGTGACATCATCGGTGACATGGGTGACATCACTGGGTACTAGTGACATCACAGGAGATTGGTGAAAACAAAGAGACAGCTGTGATGTCTCAGGGATATCGATGACATCACATGGGACATCAGTGACATCACAAGTACATGGTTGACATCAAAGAGACATCAGTGACACCACTGGGGATATTGGTGACATCACAGGGGACAGTGGTGACATCAGAGAGACATAAGTGACGTTATTGGGTATCAGTGACATCACAGGGGACTGTTGAAAACAAAGGGACAGGCGTGGTATCAGGGGACATAGAGTCATAGCTGGGGACAGTGGTGACATCACAGAGACAGCAGTGACATAACTGGGGACCAGTGACGTCACATGGGACGTGGTTGAAAACCAAGGGACAATCCTGATGTCACAGGAACATC
>NW_026087894.1:0-27340 GCF_022539395.1 Myiozetetes cayanensis | reverse complement strand
TCAGATGTGGCTCAAGGTCCTGCAGTTTAAATTCCTGGAAGGTAACAGAAATACTTGCTACTACCTTTACTTATTGCTCACTAAGCAGGTGGTAGCCCAGAGGACTTGGCACTCTTTAAAGAGGAAGAGGGTCTATCCAAAGGGACTCAACAGTTTAGGGAGGTGTGTTGACATGAATGCTAAAGAAGAATGCTCAGAGTCTGTCGAGAGGTCAGAAGACCTTTCCCTGCTGCAGTAACCAACTCTGAGTCCAGGACACGCTTCACAAGAGTTAGCTCAGAAGGCCCTCAAGATTTTCAGCGTGACCCTCGAGCTTCACCCTAAAGGGCAGCAACCTGGTTACAAGGTTCGCATGTAAGGGCCTTGCATTCTGAAGATCCCATATCAAAGTACTTGGCAAGGAAAGATTGCTGTTTAGAAGCACAGAAGAAGAAACCCAAACCAGAGGGAACTTCAGGGGTCAGTGAACATCTGCCTGGTTTCCCTACTACGCAATTCAGAGCCAAGTTGGCTTCCTTGGGACTTGGCACAGGAATGTGCAAGGCCTCACAAACCAAAGTGTCTAAGAGTGCTCTGCCAGCTTTAGCTGTCCAAACACTAACATTCAAATCTTTTTTCTCCAGACTCTTCCATTGTCCATGGAAGGTGAAAAGCATCTGCAGAGCACACGACATGCAATCAGTGCTCCTGTAATGCTTTACCACCTTCACAACTGCACACCGTCAGTCCTCTCCCTCCCATCAGGAGTCTCCTCCCTGCCTTTACCTGGCCTCTGCCAGCTGCTCTGAAAGGCCTTGTAGGTCCCGCTCCATGGCTGCCACTCGTGCCTCTAGGGCAGCCCTCTCCTGCACCAGCAACTCCTTCTCTCTGGTCACCTGGGCCAGGGCATGCCCTTGGCAAGAGAACTCCTGGAGCAGCTGCTCCAGACCCCTGCCAGCTGACTCGGGCTGGTGGCAAATCTGAAAGCAGGACAAATTACAGTCAGATTCCCTCCTCAGGAGCTCTGTGCAGAGCCAGTCCCTGCCACTTGTGGAATGTGTGGGCTCAAAGATTAAGAGCATCTGCTGCATGGCCCGCTCTGGGAAATGGTCAGAATGGGACGCTGTTGCTTGAAGAAGGTGAAGAACTGCCTGCTGAGGCTGGTGGAGGGAAAGAGGAGCTGGGCCTCTTGCTTCTCTTGCACGTGGCTGCAGCAAGGCCTCAGAACTGAGGGATGTCTGGGGTGAAGCAGGGGTCTCACGTACCGCTGTTGCTTCAGTGAGGCACAGAAGATCACCGCGCCTCTGTAGCAGCCAATAGACACGCTCCCCTGCCTGTGCAAAAAGCAAAAGGGTTAAAAGTCAGGGTCACAGGGCCAAGGCCAGCCAGGATCACAGGGGCAGCCCCAAGGCACAGGCACTGCTAACTCCAAAGGGATGTGTAAGACCCTACTGGCTTGCCTGGGACCAGAACAGCTCCTTCCCCACAGATGTTCCTCCCCCAAATGACATGTTTTCCTACAACAGTACTTCCAGAACTGCCACCTTACAAACTGAAACTCCAGTGATGGAAACTTTCTGGAAAGGTTGAGCAAAAGCAACTTGGCTTGCTGAAGGAAGTGAAAACACACAGGGATACTCCTCCTCAGGAATAAAAATAATAACCCCAATAACTAAAAGCACAAGAGGAAGGTGTCACCTCCTCTGCAATGAAGGGAGGTTTGGCAGGGAGCAGCCCACTGTCATTTCTAAACTATGCAAGTCTGGCTAAAGACTTCCCTCAGCCTTCTCTTGAACCTTTATCAGGTTGAACACCTCCAGATCCCTCAGTTGCTCCTCATCAGACTTGTGCTCCAGAACCTTCCCAAGATCCCTTGCCCTTCCCTGGACACGCTCCAGCACCTCCATGTCTTTCTAGTTGTGAGGGGCCCAAAACTGAACACAGGACTTGAGGCGCAGCCTCAATCAGTGCCGAGTACAGGGCGACGGTCACTGCCCTGCTCCTCCTTCTTTCCAAGAAGGAGAACAACCCTGTCCCCTCCTTCTATGCCAGAAACAGCATCTGGGCTGGTCTTACCAGTGCAACTCCCTCTGCCACAAGTACCACCTAGGAAGAAAGTGATCATACCTTCGGCAGTGCCTGCCTAAGGTCAGCTTTCTCCTCCTTCAGCAGCTCCTTCTGGAGCTGCGATTCCTCCACTCTCTCTTCAATCAATACGAAATCCCGCTCTGAGAGGGAGGGTTTTCTCTCAGCTACAGACAGCTCCTTTGGTCTGTGAGAACGGGAGAGACAACAAGTCTTTAAGACCAAAAGAGTCTCATTTCCAAAACCAAGACTACAGCCTATGTCCCACAGATGGCAGTTGGAGTGACTTCCAACAGCCTTCTTGTTCCACTTAAGGAATGCTGGAATTCCTGACTAGAGCTCCGTCACTCTTTTTCCTTTATGCAGGTGAAAGCCTCATCATTGAGAAAGGCAAACAAGCTTCTAGAAATCACGGACCTTTTCCAGGAAGCTCAGGCATTCTCAAGGGAACAGCTTCCTGCCTGCTAGGTCTAATTCTCCTTTTTGATACACTGCATAATTACTCTTGCCTTCAGCAGGGAAACAATGAAAGAGCCTGCAAGGTCTCTGGGGAGGAGATGTGTAGGAATTTTCAGTCCTGTAATCCCAGGATCGCAGGGTGATTCAGGCCAGCAGGGACTTTAGGAGGCCTCTAGCCCAATCTTCAGCTCCAAGTCCAGGAACCTCTGTTCTTTCAGCCTCTGCCTGTCCCCGACTACTCTGGTCTCTTTTGGACTGATTTTTTCAAGGTTCATAGAGCAAGCACAAGGACACAGCTGTGTTGTATGTCAGGAGGCAGCCAGACCTGCCCACGTGCTCCCTTCTCCCACCCATGCTACAAATGACAAGCAGGTAAAGTTCCTTCTTTGATGGGGGGCCTGCTAAAGCCCAGCGGTGCCCACCCCTGCCCAGAGAAAGCAAGAAAGCTTAAGACTCACAGGAGCTCCTGGACACTGAGCCCTCCTTCCATCCTCTCCTGCCACTCCACGTTTTCCGTCTGGGCTGCGGAGTCCTGACCAGCAGAAAGCTCTTCTGTCAGGGCCTGCAAAATGACTCTGGAGTTGGTATGTACGTGTCTCAACAGAAGCAGGGAGCATTTCCCTTCTCTGATCCCTTCAGCTGACTTCCCCTCAGTCTTTCAAGCTTTAGGGAATGGCCCTTAGGAACTGCCTGCCAGCCCTTCAGACCCAGACCGTTCCCTTTCCAATGCAGAGCTGTGTCAGATTCTTCTCCCCAGGCTCGGGGCATGTCAAAGTTCAGGCTCTGGTCTAAGTTTTACCAGGAGTTACTTCGATAGTCCGTGGAGAGGGACATCTCCCTCTAGGGGAAGTGTCTCCTACGTATCCTGCAAGGCCGGGAACTGCGTCTTTGGACCACTCTGTGAGCTGTTGACAGGCAGCCTGCACAGATATTGTGCACAAACCTGCTCCCTTTGACACTGGCAGCATGCAAAGACATCGTGCTGCCTCTTGTCTGGGACCAAAAGAGATTCATGGGCTGGTCAAGATAGCAGGAAATGGATGGCTTTACATGAAGGTTCAGAATCCACTTCCCAGGTGTGAGGGGCTGCAGGGAAGCGCTGGAGTTATAGAGAAACTCCAGCCCTTAGCATCTTCAGCCACAAAGGGTGAGTGCTGTCTGAGCAGAAACTTGCAGCTCTGCACTGCACCAGAGACAGTGCCAACCAAAGCTGCCACTTACTGCTCCGGGATGTTCAAGCCGTGGAGGGGCAACATGTGGAAATTCCTGAGCATCGCCCTCCTCTTTAGCCTCATCTTCAGGAACAGCGAGAGCCTGAGGAGATTCTGATGCTGGTGGTGTGCTCTGTGGACAGACAGCAGCGTGAGGGACAGGGAGAAAGCTGTCTTTCAGAACCTGATTTCTATTGAGTTCCTATTTCCAGCTGGACAGCAAAGAAATCATGAACTTTGATGGAAGGAGGATTCTAAGTCCTCCAAAATACCTTGAAATGGGCTAATTAGATCCATGAGATAGTAATGCATATTCCTGTGAGTGAGATATTGCACTCTGGCTGGAATCAGCAATCATTAACCTTGTGTGTGCAAACCTTGACTTTTCTCTGTTAAAAAGCTCTTTGGTGGAGCATTGGGAAACAGGCCGCGATCTCTTTGCTGCTGCTGAGGCAGACACTGAAAGGGACTGTCTTTCAGCCTACCAGGCTGGCACTCTACTGCAAGAGGCCAAGCTCACAGCTTGCTCCACAGTTCTCAAACAGCAGGAAGGTCAAAGAGCAGGAAGGTCCCACTCACCGCAGGATGGGCTTGTCTCCATCCACGTGTGATGTGTCCTGCAAGAGGAAAGGGAAAAGCAACCAGCTACTGTTAGAAAACTGTCTGTGCTGGGCAATCCCACAGAACCAGTCAACCCAAAGAGAGAACATGTTCCTGTACTTTCTTGTTTTTTTAAGAAATTGCCTACCCTAATTCCCATTACTTGCTAAATACATTTCTGTAGAAAAGCTCCCCCAGAATCCCCTTAAGCTGTGGCACTTCTATTCTGTCATAGCAGGGGAGCAGCTGCTGGGTTCAGAAGCACACACTGACTGCTTTGGAGTTTGCACTTCATCCCTAAGGGAATTGCCGTCTCAGCACACAGTGAGTGTCAAGTCACAGAGTCAAATCCTTTCTGGAGGGAATGAAGGACAAAAGATGCTCTCCCTCAGTTCTGGAGAGAACATCACAGTTTTTAGAAGAACTCCCTGCAAGGTGTGTCAGTCTGCCTTGAGCAAGTTGTCTTGGTTGAGGCAGCAAGCTGAGGAAGAGACGGACTCCACTGGTACAGACCATCCCATGGAGGGAAGGGAAGCCCTGCAGGTTCCATTGCAAATGCTGCCCACAGCCCACTGGCTAAGAGACATGCCCTTTTTAGCTGAAGCTGTTGACAGGAGCTTTCCCTAACTCAGTCTATCTTTGTAGCACTTTTGTTTCAAGATGCTGCACCTCGGAAAAGCCTCGACTTACTTGTCAGGTGAGTCAAGAAATAGCCGGAATAAGCCAAAGAAAAAGCAGTGCAAACTGCTCCACAGAGTGGCTCCATCGTCTGAGCAGTGCTGCACAAATCCGCCGACCGTACAACACCGAGAGAAGAACAAAAGAACGCCCCCGTCAGGGTGCAAAGTGTTGGCTGAGACGCCTCGACCAGGAGGATCCTCCTGCACTGAGCCCGCCAAAGAGCTGCTCTGGACACTGAGGCCTCCCAGGCACCAGGATAACCTTGCCTTGACAGCACTGTGACGTGGCAACATGCCCTGACATCACAATGGCAGCCGCTGCAGGTGGGTTTGTGAATTTCTGCAGAGCAACCCAACCTTCGCTACAGCAAATGCAAAAGACGCACCTGCAGAGTTCTGCTCTGTCCCAAAGCAGCTCCAAACCCCCTTGCGGTCCACAACCTTGCACAGACGTGACAAGACTATTCTCTATTGCTGGACAACACAGTGTGATTCAGGAGCTTCACAGTGGACTTTTGATGCTTAGGAACTCAAAGACATGTTGCTGAAATGATCACTGCTGTCTGATGGAAAGGGAACCCCCACCCCGAAACAATTGGCTTTCAGCAGGCC
The DNA here is from genome assembly GCF_022539395.1 of Myiozetetes cayanensis. Classification (NCBI taxonomy): domain Eukaryota; kingdom Metazoa; phylum Chordata; class Aves; order Passeriformes; family Tyrannidae; genus Myiozetetes; species Myiozetetes cayanensis. The sequence continues at coordinate 21,714 of NW_026087894.1, read as the reverse complement.
AGGGAAGACTGCAGGGCAAAGGATCTGTCTTTCAGCTCTCACAATCCTTACACTGAGGGGTAGCACAGCAGCTAAGGAGGTCTCTTTGTGGAGCTCTTGTAGGTTCTCTGCTGTAAATAGAGAGAAACCGGGGACTTGGAGAGCAGGCTGAGAGGTGGATGACAGTCAGGAGAAGAGAAAAACCAGAACCCTTGCAAAGTTTGAAAGCACCCTTCCTGCTTCTCCCCCTTTCAAGCCATTTTTTTTTCTCCCACGTAAAACTACATTCCTGAGCATTACCAACAAGGGACTGGAAAACTTCCCTTTGATTTCCTTTCTCAGTAAAAAAATAAAGTGAACAGAGAAAGACCTGGGCTTTTGCCAGTGGGAAATGGTTGGAAATTGTTTCATTTCAACCCTTCTTTACTCTTCGCTACAAAGCGCTCAGGCGCTCAGTCCATGCTACCACTTTTGCTCTCTGTGTTGTGTGGGGTGATGTTTATCCTGCATGGGGCCTGGGCTAAGGTTTTCATTCTGGTGTTTTGTGCAGTACTGGTTTATGATCTGGAGGGGCAGATGCCTGCTCAGCAAGTTTGCTGGGGACACAAAGCTGGGAGGAGTGGTTGAGACCCCAGAGGGCTGTGCAGGCCTTCAGAAGGACCTCGACAGGCTGGGGAGGGACCATGGGAAGTTCAGCTGAAGGCAACTGCAGGGTCCTCACTTGGGGAAGGATGAACCCACGCACCAGCACAGGCTGAGGGCTGACGTGTTGGAAAGCAGCTCATGGGAGAAGGATGTGGGGATCCTGGTGGACAGCAAGGTGTTCAGGAACCAGCAGTGTGTCCTTGTGGCCGAGCAGGTCAGTGGCTGCCCGCCTCCCTCCCTCGTTCTTCAGAAGCCCTCTAGGCTGACTGCAGAAGTATTTTGGAATTTTGAAGATTTTGAACGTCCTTTGAATTACCCTTGAAGCCAGCCTGGCCCTTTTGCCAGGAATCAGCCAAGGCTTGCCTATGGCTGAGATCTTGTTTAGGCATGAGCAATGCTTGCTGGTCACCCCAACCCAGGGACAAGCACTGCAGCTCGAAGGAAAAGGAGAGCGACTGCAGCAGCACAAATTCTGGTGCACAAATTCTGGTGACAAGCATGGGGGCTACTTCAGTCCCCACAACAGGCACTGCAGCCACTCATTCTCCAGCCACAACAGGCTCTGCAGCCACTTCTGTCCCTGCACCATGCCCTGCATTTACTGGGGAGCCACTCAAACTGCAGCTCCTTCCCTCCCTGCAATAAGCAGTGCAGCTACTCAAGTTCCAGTGTCAAGCACTGGGGCTACTCAGATCCCAGTGACTGATACGACAGACACTCAGACTTCAACGCTGCAGAGTGCAGATGAACCCACAACTATTTATTACGAGCCATTCCACCATCTTCTTCCTTTTTGTCCCTTTGCCTTGACAGCTGGTCCTGAAGAGTTTCCAAAGCAGAGGTTGTCTGGCAGATGACCAAGCAGTGTGTTCCTGTGAGGAAGAGAATTGAAGTGAATTGAAAAGGCACCTTTGGAGAAATTGTCTTGGGCTGGGAGGTCTCAACAGAGCCCTCCCAAGAGCTGGAGAGGGCAGAGCCCTCCTTAGCAGATTTCTCCCTGTACTTGGCAAATTGCAGTCAATTGGCCAATGAACCTTCTTTTAAAGAAGTATCCCTAGCAAAGCAAGAAGAAAAAAAAAATGGCCCTCTCCCATTGTGCACTCATTTGCTGCTGCTGTGGGCAAGAAGGCAGCCAGAACTGCACGTCCTTGACAAGCCTGGTCAGGGTTCCTGCAGGGTTTGGCATGAGGAGAGGGTTTCTGCCACCCCTTGAGGGTTTCTGCAGGGTTATAGAATTGTGCAGGGAGGACAGGATCTTTAAGATGATTGCGTCTAACAAAACACTGGCATGTCCAGCACTGAACTGTGTCCCTCAGGGCCATTCAGCATTGCTGTCCTTTCTGTACTTCGGGGGCCACCTACTGGGAATGAGCCAAAATTCCCCCTTTTACCTTTTCCCCACGGCGACTCAAGTCACAGGAGAAATGCTTCCCTTTCTTTCTTGCTTCTTTCCTGCTTGTCTTCCTGCCTCCCTCCCTTCCCTCACCGCCTTTCCTCCCTTGCCTTCCTTTGTCCCTCTCCCCATTGCTCCCCCCATCGCTCCCTTCCTTCAGTTCAGTTCAGTGTGGAGTTGATCAAGGAAGGAGCCTTTTCCCAATTCAAAACCATAGCAAAGACCGCATAAGTGGGATTTTCCATCTGTAAGAAACAATGGACAATTGAGAAGGGAATGTAGAGATTATTCACAGGGTGACAAGGAAGGGAATCTTCCAGGGGAGTTGAGCTCTTACAGAGTTTTTATTCTGAGTCCCACTCAGAGAAAGCCGTCCTGAAATGGTCCGGTTATCTTCTGTACGCCCTGGACTGCTTCGCTGCAACAATCACAGGAATCAGTCTGGAGAGGGGCTCGGCTGATTGGGATGCTGCCCAAAGGGGAAAAAAAAAGAAAGAAAGCATTACTTTCCAAACTCACTTTCGCACAGGCTCAAGCAGGACTCCTCTGGTTGCCATAAGGATGCAGAAATAGGACAGAGGGGACCATCTGCAACTCTGTCTTCGTGTCCAGGACCTTGCTATCCCAGGCAAAGCTGGCCCATAATCCACATATCCTATCCTTCTCCTTCCTGGGAGTTTTGCCCTGCAGATGCTGTTTGCTGTCCCAGGGCTTGGCCCCTTTCAGGAGACTCCTTTAGGTTCCTCTTTCTACAGTCATGGACTAATTTAGTTGCCCAAAGAGAGGAGAGGCAGAAGCTGTTCCTCAGGATACTCCACCACTGCAGACCCAGGCAAATCTCAGACCGCTCGGCTGGGACTGCTTCCATTGGGTTCCTCCCCCACCATTTCAGGCCTAGCATGGTCCTACTTCAGTTCTTTTGCTCTCAGGTCAAACTGAACGCACCATCCAAGTGCAAACTTGGACCACAGAAATGATCAGAAGGTGGAAGGTCTCCCCGGAGAAAGGACTAGAGAATTGGGCTTGTTCAGCCTGGAGAAGAGTAGGCCCCGAGGAGACCTTCTTGCCACCTTTCAAGACTTCAAGGGGGCTTAGAAGAAACACGGGGACACAGTGTTTCACTGGACCAGTGTCAAAAGGACAAGAACTGGGTCTAGGGAAGAGGGTGTCTTTATGGGCAGAGTGGTGAAACACTGGCACAGGTTGCCCAGGGAGCTGGGAGGTGCTCCAGGCCTGGAAACATTTGAGGTCATGCCAGAAGGAGCTGCGAGCAACCTGATCTCCTTGAAGGTGTCCCCACCCAGGGCAGGGCAGTTGGACACGATGACCTTCACAGGTGCCTTGAAACCCCAGCAGTGTAGGATCCTACTTAGTTTTCATTGGAAAAGCACCAGGTGTGGAGAGCACCAGGAGGGGGGCCATCTGCTGCCTTGGAGTTTAGCCCCGAAGCAATCCCTGACATGGGACAGCTGTTCCACCTGCAGCCGCTTCCCTCTTTACCTGCAGAAGCTCCTGGGCAGACGCTCGCCTCTCCTCGTCCCTCTGCAGGCAGCAGTTCAGGAAGTCATGCAGGAGAGAGGAGTGTAGCCAGGGGTTCTGCAGCTTTGGTGTCTTTTCTCTGGCTATCAGGTCTTGAGCCTGAAGAGAAAGGAAACATGAGCCTCTGCCTCTTTCTTCCATAGCCGTACCTGAGCACCCAGACCCTGCTGTTTAAGCTCCATCCTCCAGTGGAATGAAAAGCCACAAAATCAGCCTTCTGCTGTCCCTCTGCAGCTGGTCCCAGCCCCTGGACACAGTGGGGAGCTGCAGTGCCTGTCCTCCCTGTGTTTCGAACTGTGCTCCCCGAGGGACGTCACTGCTCCTGCAGCAGAAGGGAACACGGCACCCGTGCCAACTGCAGATGAGTGGATTCCAGCCACAGTCACCCGACTGCCAAGCAGCAGGGCCAGGACAAGCGGAGCTCTTTGGCTTGCCAGTTTCTTCAGGACCATGAATCATCAGGGAGTCATGGTTAGCCAGGTACCAGCCCTTTGCAATATTTCTACAACGGTGCAAAAAGGTCTCTGGGAAGCTGAACTTTGGTTTCCTGTGATGTAGCTGGAATCCAGGGAGATTTTTAGAAGTGGACCTTGGTGGAAGTAGTTCAATCCACTGGGAATGGCATTTTTTGTCATAGGAGGCAGAAGAAGGTGGTGCCTGAGGGTATTTGCACCTTACCATGGAAGGGCTTTCCTTAAAGTAAGGAGGCTCTCCTTCCAGCATCTCGACTGCCACGATGCCAAGAGACCAGATGTCCACCTTGGGGCCGTAGGGTTGGCTTCTCACAACTTCAGGGGCCATCCAGTAAACAGTCCCGACCATGGAGCTCCGTTTCCTGTGCTCAGGGGTGAGCTGAGCACAGAGGCCAAAATCAGCTGAGGAGAAAGACAAACACTGTTCAAACACGCTTCCCTTAGGAAACCAAGGAAAAGAATGGCCCACTCTAAGTCTGAGAATGCGATGCTGGATCTATCTGCAAAAGTGGCTGTGCTTTGTTTCCTCAAGGCTTCAACCAAGGAAATAAGGCATTGTCCACGGAACAAAAGTCCCATGCTTCAAGCAGTGCCTTTCACTTATTCCCCTGAAGGTTTCCATTGTAACTCCCTGCCTGTGGAAGGGACACAAACCCCTCAAAGCCACTCAGCAGCACTGTTGGGGAAGTGGCAGTCACTCCACAGCAGCCCCACACTGCATGCCCGGAACTCTGAGCCCAACCAAGAACACCCACCCAACTTCACCGCTCCGTCCAGGCCCAGAAGAATGTTGTCGCTCTTAATGTCTCTGTGGATGACCCAGTTGGAATGAAGGAAAGCCAGTCCCTGCAGGCACTGTGAGAGAGAAAACAACACAGAGGGTAAAACTGGGCCATCTGATTTCATTCCACATGAAAGGAGACTGCTCTAAAAGATTCCCCCTTTTGAGGGCAATAGTGAGCGAAGCCAGCGCATGGTGCTGTCAAGTGGAAGAGCTGGCTTAGCTTTGAAAGAGAAACGTCCCTTGTTGCTCCAGTGCCCTGCAAAGCCAGCCAGAATGACTGCTGCTGCATTGCTTGTGCTCTCTCCCCTCAGAGGCCAAAGGAGGCTTTGCCAACAAATGGCATGAAGTGGGTCGCTTTTGGGTGGGAGTCTGTGCGATGGAGATTTTCTTGCTAGCCTGGACAGCAGCCTTTGGAGTAGCCCATTAGTCAGTCTTCAGAAGTAAACACTGCCTTGGGATTTTTCTTTTGCCATTCCTCCCAACTTCTGCCACCAGCACCTTTGCTTTTACAGGCAAGCAATGCAATACGGACAGGTTCCAGGCCAATGCTGAGAGAGGCCAAGTGGGGAACAATAAATAACTTTAAAGACAGAAAGAGCGAGACAGTACAACCATGGTAGATAAAAGGATCATAAGAAGAGAGTATAGGAAGTGCCGGGACACTGCCAGGCAGTTCCCTTGAGAGGCTCTTTCTCTTCCGTATCATAACAGCAACACAGGAACAAAGCTCTGAAGATGAAATCCCTCCTGTTCACACCTCCTCCGTACCAGGACAATCCATTCCAAGCCATCAGAAGCACAGGTGGGATCCCTTACCTCCCGACAGACAGCTGCTATCTGTCCTACGGCCATCCAGGTCTCGCTAATAACATAACCATGACCTTGAGAAGTCTCTTGAACGAGACCACCACGAGCAGGGAGTGCACTGTTTTGGAATGTCAGAGGCAAGCTGTACTGGCTTACTACTAAACTATTAATAAAACCTATTAGATCAAGCTTACTACTTTTTATCAGAGTACTTCATATCTGAACACATGGAATCCAATCTTTTTTAACTTAAACTTATCTTATTGAAATTATCCAGTACCTTAACAGTACTAATGAAGATCCTTAACACTATGTGAAGAAACTTAAGTTTATAAAAAGATTCCATTATACGGAGTAGCCAGCCATCCTTCTGAGACCTTTTTAAGTTTTAGATAAGATAGTTTTCATTGGATCTGCACATTCTGTTACATCCCATTTTGCTAATTTGGAATAAAATCCATAAACTGTTGCAGCGCGGGAGGCATGGACGCTCAATATGAGTATCAGCAAGCTTTGTTTATTTGACTATACATCATAGTATATATAGGATACATAATAAGATCATTAATATTCTGTAACTTAGCTCTACAATTGGTAGCAGCCTAAGAGGTTAGGAACGCCCTTAATTTCTGTTTGTGAAGATTCTCAGTTACTTCTTTTTTCCCATGCTTCTGGTGACCACAAGATAACAGCAAGATCTTGTTATTGCATAACGATTACTGCCAAGGCCAGCGTGACCTTGCTTGCACACAGCTATACCAGCTGTGTTCTAACTTTGCCAAGTTCATGCTCGCTCAGCTCTTGTAGGTCTATGTAACCAATTCTCCACAATTCCCCTGTTTTTGTTTTGGACCAATAAGGCTGATTTTGTCATTTGTTCTAGTCTATGCACTATACAGCTAAATATTATACAGACAACAACACACATTATTGAAATAATGATTAATCAGCATAAACCCTCTTTCAATAAGCTCGAACTCCATCCAGAAAGACCAAGATTTAAAAACAGGTTATCTAACCAAGAGGATTGTACAGTTATCTTTTTGGTATGTTCTTTACGCCACTGTAGTTGTTCCTGAATTGGCCTACTATGATCAGAGAGGTTAAAACAACACAAGCAAACTTGTCTTGATTATAGGTAAAAGCCATCTTGATAGTTCTATTTACCAACAGACCATTTGGTCAATTTTGACTAGCATTAACTCGCAATATCTTCAATATCTGCTTCCAATCTCCGAAGGCTAGCAGCATCAATTTTCCATAATTAAATCTATATAACACATTCTCTTAAAATCTTAACATTCATTAAGTATTTAAGTTCACACACATAGGTATCTACGCAGCTTTTTTCACTCATACAGCTTTTTCCCAGTCATTCAGAAGGTGGCCACCTCAACCATCCTTCATTCACACATAGTTAGAATTTTCACTATATTTTTGCATTTCAACCACACGTCTTAGATCCCAATATTACTGGCTGTGTGCTTCTCAGTCTGCCATCTGTGGTGGTCATGTTCACCAACTCCACCTGTTCTGAAGAGGAATCAATACAAGGAACAAAAAAGCCTAACAAACCTAAATGAGATCCATTTCTGATCCAGGACCTGTTTATGTACATGCATATTCTCCTCCCTTTTTGTTTTGAAAATATGTTTGGTGTGTAAAATGCTTTTTGACAATAATTTGATCTCTGAGTGAGTTAGCCTTGCTTTAGAATACCAAAAGCTATGCAGTATAACAGAAATAATGTCAAGTGAACTGAAAAAAGACAAAGAATCATGTGTGTACATTTTAAATTCCCACCTGAAATGTATCTTAACCTAATGCTAGAAAGCGGGAAAAGAAAAGAAGGAAGGTATAATCTGCAATTACAAAGTCACAGTAAACAAGTAACCAGGATCAATTATAGACCTCTTAAACCTTTAACTATTCCCCAGTAAGTTCCACTTCTCTGTCAGCTGTGACAAACTCAGTGAAAAACACCACCATGCACATGAAAATTCTCTTCAAAGCTCCCTTTTTCCTTTTTTTTTTTTTTTTTTTTTTGAATCAGCTGTAGTTTCAGCAGCTTTGTCTGCCGGGAAAGCTGTGCCAGCACCACCACAAGTGTCAAGCCCTGCAGGCCTGGGTCCTCCGGGACCCCCCTTCAGCGCAGGTGGCAGCGTGCCCCACTCTGGCTGGGAGCTCACAGTACCCCGGCTCCGCAGCCCCGCGTGGCTGTATCAACAGCGGCCCCGTCTTCACTCTGCTCCCAGCACGGTTCTGCCTAGGCGTCCTGCTCTGTGCTGGTTCTCCCCCGCCAGTGTTGTCTCTGTGCTCTCTGGATGCTGGTATCTCCGATGTCTGAAATGTAGTCAGGTCTCAATTTCTGTCCATCTGCCTCTTCCAGTTGCTTCCACTGTTAACAAAAAGCTTAACAAACCGTTGCTCTTAAAAGTTACGTCAGTTCTAAGTAGTTACCATGCAGAAACAGATGAGAGCAGTCAGACAATTTTACCGAGGGTCTGCGTGGAGAAAAAAAAAGGGCTGAGCTTCAGGGCTGTAGCCAGCCTGTCGTTCCGCAGTGGATCTTGAATCTATGACCTGGGGATTCAAAGTCCCATGCTTTACCGACTGAGCTATCCAAGTTCCTTTGAGGCTAGCCGCGCTCCCTTCAGGCTAGCCAGGCTCCCTTCAACTAACACAGCAGCAGCAACAGCCCTAGGGAGCTCCTGCGTTTGAAAGGTTTCAGACACCATTCTCACATAAGCTTTTGTTCTTCAATCTTAGACTAGCAATGCTTAACTCCGTGTCTTCTATCTGTGAGTGACTGTTGTGATGAAACTATACCTTGCAAAGCAAACATAGTTTTGCCTCTTGTTCAAGTTAAAACATTTTAAAAGTTCAAAGAATGTCGTGGGCGGGCTTTACGGACTTCTACAAGTGAATAGTTGCCGTCCTTTGTAGAGAGGAGCAGCGTGGGGGTGGGAGGGGGTGGAGGTGGAAGGAGGAGGCTCAGGGCGCCTCTGCCTTCCTGTGTCTTCCAGCAGCCCTCCATCTTGCCTTGCCCTCCCGTCTCGGTCCATCCTCAGGACACACTGCTGCGGGGGGTGGGGAGGGGGCCGTTTGATCGCGATCTGAGGCGGCCCTGGTCCCAGCTCCGGCTCGGCTCTGCTGAGCCGGGCTGCCCCGCCCCACAAGTCCTTGTCGCACAGCGCTGCTAGTCAATGCTGCCGCTGCAAACCCTGCTTTTGTAAAAAGCATTTGGGCAAATTGTGCATCACTTGTCTCTCCATACCTGATCAGGATATTGCTATGCCGTTGCAGCCCTTGTAAGACACTGGCGATGCTTTGTCGGCTGAGACCCATCTATATGGTCGCTCGGGGTGTGGAGCCAGCTCTTTCACCCTCCAGTGCTGCGGTTGGGACCGACGCTCTTACAATGCTGAACCGTGGCTTTTTTAGGGCTCCTTAGAGCTGTTCGGGCGCCATTTGTCACAGCGCGGGAGGCATGGACGCTCAATATGAGTATCAGCAAGCTTTATTTATTTAACTATACATCATAGTATATATAGGATACATAATAAGATCATTAATATTCTGTAACTTAGCTCTACAATTGGTAGCAGCCTAAGAGGTTAGGAACGCCCTCAATTTCTGTTTGTGAAGATTCTCAGTTACTTCTTTTTTCCCATGCTTCTGGTGACCACAAGATAACAGCAAGATCTTGTTATTGCATAACGGTTACTGCCAAGGCCAGCGTGACCTTGCTTGCACACAGCTATACCAGTTGTGTTCTAACTTTGCCAAGTTCATGCTCGCTCAGCTCTTGTAGGTCTATGTAACCAATTCTCCACAATAAATGAACAATTAATACGAAAACTAAGATAATTATGCCAATCAGTTTTCTTGTGATTGCACTTAAATTTGGGATCTGTGACATTATCCAACTAAACAGATCTTCCCCTTGATTTTCTTGTACTTCATGAAAGATTCTGGTGTTTCTAGTTTCCTCCAAATCAATCTGAATCCTCAAATTCTGATCTGGAGCTGTTCAGTTTTGTTTGATGTCATAGTTCGTATTTTTAGCAAGGAATTTTTCTTTCCTTTCCTCCTGCCGTGTGTGTGTGTGTGTGTGTGTGTGTGTGTGTCTGTGTGTGTGTGTGTGTGTGTGTGTGTGTGTGTGTGTGTGTGTGTGTGTGTGTGTGCTCTGTGATGGGCCATTTAGTTGAACAAAGGAATCGGCTGGAGCCCTAATAGGTGAGATTTGTTGCCTTGACAACGAAGGGGAGTTGGCACAGTGTGTGACTGGAAGGAGTGGAGGTTGGGGGAGGGCTCTCTCTGCCGGGGTGAGGCTGCTGCGGGCTGCAGACACTGCCGGGTTCCTTTGTTTTTCTGTCGGAGGAGTTTCTGGCTGCTGCTCTTGCTCACCTCTGGCTGACTGCAAGCCCTGCTTACAGCAGACCCTAATCAGCTGGAGAGAAGTTGTGAAGTTTTCTTCCATTGGGAGAACTTTCTGTTTTATTGCTGTTGTCTTCCCCACCTGGTGGCAGCCAAGAGATCAACAGCGCCACCTGGTGGCAGGCACTGGGCATTAAGGTCTACTCCTCCAGTGATCACTTTCAGCGCCACCTGAGTGACTACAATAGGACACTACAAGTTTTACACTTTCAGTGACCCAACAGCGCCACCTGGTGAATGGTACAGGACATTACAAATTTTGCATCTCCAGTGACCAGCCTGCTGACTGTGGTTTGGAACTGCACCAAAGAGGTGCAAGAAATTGAACTATTTTCCTTTTGCCGGTTATCGGTTTGTTCTTGAAGGGATTATTGGTGGGTATAGGAGTATTACTTAGTTATTATTTTACTTAGGTTTTTTTTTTTTCCGTCTTCCTGTAATACACATACCTTTTAATAAGGGCTGTTATTTTTCCTTTTCCATAATTTGTTTTCCTTCCAATGAAGCCTCTTAATTTTGGATTTATAATTTATGAAAAGAAGTTTGGGTCTTTTCCTCTAGTGCATCCTCAGCAAAAGACCCTTGTCTCATTTAAACTGGGACATTTGACTACTTTTGAAAGGCTGGTAATTTCTTGTAGCAAATAAATTGGATCATTTGGTTTTCTGTTTGTTCAGTAACTCTGGATATGTTCACTGTAGCTTTCTCCGATTCTGGTACCCCTAACCATGCTAGAAGTCCTCTCACAAATTTGTGGAATCCAGAGGACCTCTCAACTATTAGATTTAAATTTCATTTGTGTCTTGTTATAAAAGTGTTGTTGAACACTGAAGGTCTTAATAATTGCTAATTTCAACTGACAGAATCTGTGGATCTGTGAAGGGTTGGGCTGCTTTTCTCTCCAAAAGGAGCATCACTCCAGTTAGAGGAAGAGCACTGGAGAATGCACTTCATACTGGAAGTCCCATCATCCGAATACTTTCATCTGAATGAGCAGGAAATTGGAAACAAATCCAACAGTAACTGCTTTTTGTTATCAATGTGCATTAGTTTTAAGTGTGAATTTTTCTTCCAAGGGTCAGATAGTATTTGTCCTGGTTTTGTCATATTGGAGTAGTCTTTAGGGAAAAGGACATCATTCTCTTTCCCTTCTTGCCCCCTTACCCTTCAGGCACTCGAAGTTGTACTTGTTAGTAACTTGTTAGCAACTAACTAAATTGTTAGTTGGAAGCCTTGCTAGGATAGTTGACTACTCCAAGCACAAATACTGCAATCCTGGAAACACTGCTCTGAAAACACAAAAACATACACCATTTAACATCTCTCATTGTAGAGTCTCTGGTTCCTTTGCAGCTTTATCTGTAGCGTATTTGCTGTTTGCTGTACTGTCCAGTGTAGTACTGCAGTGTGGTCCTTCTGTGCCCAAGGCTGGCTTAATTCATGTGTAGTGAATCCAGGAGTTTTAATTCATGTGTAGTGAATCCAGCCTGTTGTTTTCACATCTCTATGGGTAGTCAAAAGAACTTGAAATGGTTCTTTCCACTTCTGCTTGAGTGGTTCTTCACTCCATATCCACATGTACACACAGTCTCCCAGCTGATGAGGATTTACCTGAACATCCAAGGTTACTGGTGAGGCTAAAATGAACTTATGCAGTGATGAAAGTGTTTTCCCCAAGGAAATTGCATATTCTCCTAAACTGTGATTACCTATCGCATGGCTCCCTCTAGGAATAATTACAGTTTGATATGGTCTCCCTTAACAGATTTCATATGGGCTTACCTTTTCCTTGCAGCCTGCCTTGATTCTAGTTCTCAACAATGCCAGGAGAAGAACCTGTGGCTATGTAAGTGAGATTTCTTGACAAATTTTATTCATTTGCCTTTTTAGGCTTTGGTTCATTCTCTCACCTTTCCCACTAGATTGTGGTCTCCAAGGTGTATGTAAATTCTGTTTGATTCCTAATGTTTTGAACAATTTTTGCACGATTTCTGTTACAAATCAAAGTCCCCTATCTGAGTACATTCCCAATGGAATTTCAAATCGGGATATTACTTCTTTTAATAATACTTTAGTAACTTCCCCTGCTTTCTTGGTACAACAGTGAAAGGCTCAGGCCATCTAGAAAACATGTCAACTAAATCAAATAGGTACCAATATTTTTTTGTCAAGGCAACTCAGAAAAATCTATTTGCCAATAATCTCCAGGACAGTTTCCTCTCTCTGTAGTCCCTAAAGGAGGGCTTTTGTAGGATTGTGAATTCTTTTGCAAACATATTTTACACTTACTGACTAAACTTTTAATGATTCCTGCCATTTTTCACATTGATTACTTGATACTTCAAGCTATCTATAATAGCTTCTGCTCCCCAGTGTGCTTCTCTGTGTTTATCTTCTGCTACTTGTATCATCACTGGTTGAGGTACTATGACCTGTTCTTCTTCTATTACCCACCATCCTTCAGAATTTAGGTGGGCTTCCAAAATTTCATCTAATTTTTCTTCTTGGGCTTGGTACTCTGGGGTTACATTTGAAAAGTTCACACATTTTGATGAAGCAACTATTAGGATGCTTTTGTCTGCCACCTCTCTAGAAGTTCTATCTGCTAGTCAATTTCCTGCATTAGTTGGTGTATTTCCAAATTGATGAGCTTTACAATGCATGAGAGCCACTTCAGTTGGTAACTGAATATTTTCTAGTAATTGCCTAATAACATCTCCAAATTTGACAGGGTATCCTTGTGCTGAAAGGAGCCCTTTCTTTCTACATAGCTCCATACTCCAAATGCATATCTAGAATCAGTCCATATGTTGGACTGCACTTTAAGTCTTCCTGGCATTCTGGTACAGATTCAGGGAATATATCTGCATTCAGGACAGTAGTCCTTTTCAGTTCTACGCCATCCCGTTCCAACAGGACAACTTGATTTTTATGCATCTGATTTGGGGATAACCAGTGACTTCTCCTTTTGTTCTACAACAGATAACCTTGTTGGAACATAAACAGCAGTTTTCTGGGCCATGGTCAATTTCTAGTCTTCTTGTATTACAAGGACAGTTGCTACTACAACTTATAGGTAGTTATAAGCCCTTTACTTACATTGTCCACTTCTTTGGAAAAATATCCCATGGCCGTTTTCCATGCCTACAGTCTATGAGCTAGCACACCTGAGGCTGATATTAGAACTCTTTTTAAGTTTCTGAAACCTGTCTGGTATTCTGAACTCCACTGTAGTATCTTCTTAGGGTTTCTCAGGGCCTCATATAAAGGATGGAGTCATATAAAGGACTGTCTTACCACCATTCCATATTAGGAATCCATAGCTGACACCAACCCACCATTCCTAGAAATGTTCTTAGCTCACCTACAGAACTTGGCTCCAGAGCTTGGCAAATTCATAGAAGCACAGAATCAACTCTGTTGGAAAAGACTCTGATATCATCAAGCCCAACCCGTGATCCAACACTGCTGTGTTACTAGATCATGGCACATGCCACATCCAGTGTCATCTTAAAAACCTCCAGGGATGGTGAATCTACCACCTCCCTGGGTAGCCCACTCCAGTATCTGACTACTCTCTCTGTAAAAAAGTTCTTCCTAATATCCAGCCTAAATCTCCCCTGGCAGAGCTTAAGACCATGCCCTCTTGTCCTACTGAGAGCTGCCTGGGAAAAGAGACCAACCCCCACCTGGCTACAACCTCCTCTCAGGTAGTTGAAGAGAGTGATGAGGTCTCCCCTGAGCCTCCTCTTCTCCAGACTAAACAACCCCAGCTCCCTCAGCCTCTCCTCATAGGACTTGTGTTCAAGTCCCTTCACCAGCCTGGTTGCTCTTCTCTGGACCCACTCCAGCACCTCAATATCCTTCCTGAACTGAGGGGCCCAGAGCTGAACACAATGCTCAAGGTGTGGCCTCACCAGCACTGAGTCCAGAGGAAGGATCACTTCCCTGCTCCTGCTGGCCACACTGTTCCTGATCCAGGCCAGGATGCCATTGGCCTTCTTGGCCACCTGGGCACACTGCTGGCTCATGTTCAGCCTCCTGTCAATCCAAACTCCCAGGTCCCTTTCTGCTGGTATTCATTAGTATGTGGTTCTTTAGCAGTAGGAGAGGAGTATTATATTCTGACTCATGTTGCCTTAGTAATCCACGTTGCAAAAATTTAGCAATTAATTCCTCTAACTCTTGCCTAGCTTCTAATTTCAAAAGATATTGTTTCTGCCTTGCTGGTCTGGCATCAGGTTTCAACTGTATTCTTGCTGGTTCTGCTGCTTTTTATTTCCCTGAAATTCCGGCATCCCACACCAACAGTGACAGCGTTTTCAACCTCTGGGACATTGCTGATGCACTGGTAACTAACTGGCTAGGGAGAGTTTTAAATGCAATTGGATTTTCCACGTCAGGATGGCTACCTAGCCTCTTTCAGACTTTGATAATGATTATAATTGTGATTATTGTAATTTGGATCATTGCCCACTGCATTAAGATCACTATAATGAAATCAGTCTCCACAGTAAAATGTACTCCCTTAAACTCCACCTGTGACATTGACATGCCCTCCAAACCGACCTATACAATTGACATTCCCCATCTGCCTCTGTCAACATGTTAGATGTCCCCAGACAATCCTTAGATGGTACCCTTGTCCCTGTTTGCTTATTGCTACGTTAATTGTTCTTATGATGTTGGTTACTACTGCAGGCTTATTTATTCTTATTGTTGATTGATTGTTTATTGCTAATGGTATTTGAAGAATGATCATCCACAGTAGGCATTGCAGCTCAGTAACATGTTTCCTCTTAACTTTGGAGGAAAGAGTCTGAGTGTCTGCATGGCCATCCAAAGACACTGGTTGGATCATGATGGTGGTGCTGGGGTAGAGTGTGGCAGGAGCACCCAGTATCCCCACCTGCAGCATTGTCATCAGTGCTAATGCCCTGCTAAGGAGGTAAAGGCCTTCTTGGTTGTGCTTCTTTTTGTGGTACAAATGAGATGACTTTGATGTGGTGTGTTTTGTTTCCCTGTCTATTTGGGCTGTAGGACAAGAGGTCTGTGTGACCCATTGGGACAAGCATGAGAACCCTGGAGGATGAAGACATAGGGGTGTGAGAAAGGATCCAAGAGAGATTCCAGGTAAAGAACATGGCTGGAGCCATCCTCAAGGCAACATATGCCCATAGTTCAGACATCTTGTGTATGAACATGATCTCTCCACCAATAAACACATGTTCATGGCAACTACCCACCACAATATAGGCACTGCCGAATGTCAGCACATGTCACAGAGCCCTCTGTGAGCCACTGCCTTTGTGACCCGTCACTGGCATTGACACAGCCACCCCACGTAACCCTGGAGGACAAAACAAGACAAGACGGGGCAAAGGGGCACTGCAAGGAGACCCTGCACAGCCACTTCATGCTTTTCTGACACAAAATTCAGTGGGATGGCAGAAAGATCACCCAGTGTTCCCTGGCTGGCCTGGGATGTGCAGGAGGACAAGGAGGGGAAGAAAGGCCCAGGGGATGCCCCAGCACAACAGCCATATGTGGAAGCGGTCCAGCCACTGCAGACAGGTAAGTGGCTGAGCTGGGCCATAGGGCTATGGTGCAGCCCAATCCTATCCCCTGTGGACATCTCCAGGGAGGAAGGGGAAGTAGGAATGGGGCTGATTCCCCCAGCACCCATCCCCATCCACTAGGCACCCTCAGCCCCAAGCTGCAGCCAGAGAGACAGGAGCTGGTGTCCCCACTATTCCCTGTCCCAGGGCTGTCCCTGCCTGGGGATTTCAGGGCTTGGCTGTGTTCACCAGCCTCTCCTGCAGTCCCTAAGCTCTGACTGTGCTTGGGTTTTGCTATATGCAGTTGGGGAACTACCAGAGGAGGAGCACACCCATGGACTCTTCGACAGATACACACAGGTATCTGCAGACTTCCCCTCCTGGGCTGGGGCTGCTGTTGCTGCTTAGTAGAGGACTGCTGTCAGAGCACTGGATGTGACATCCTTCTGTTCCCTGCCCTTAGATGTTTTCAGACTTCCATAAGACCACTGATCATGAAGACAAGACCACCATGGGCCTTGAGGGCACGGCAACCTCCAACTCCTGTAAAGCAGAGGATTGTGCTGCCATAGTGGGTATTATCATGGGAAGTGGCAGCTCCCATTTGAATAAAGTAAGTAACTTGTGGCCAGTGCTGGAGTCCCTCATGGAATATGAACCCTCTCAAGCTGTGTCTGCTGGTCACCCAACAGACTTTCAGGCCAGCACACTATGGTAGAAAAGGAAGCATTTCTCGTGGGAAACTGTGAAAAGGCCTCACTCTATGAACACTAATTCTCTGCCATGTGTCCTCCAGGTGCCAACCATTGTGAGGGACATTTACCAAAAGCTTACGAAGATCAGAGATGTGTCTCATGAAGATAGGTTGGACAAAACCCTTCAGGAGATGACAGCTGCAGAGCCCCATGATGTGGTGGTGACCCTTCTGCGCTGCGCCCCATCATGTGACAGGTACAGAGCCCATCTTCTTTGAGGGCTCAGGACTCACAAGCCATTAGAACCCACCAGCCTATAGAGCTAATTCTATGTGGGCTACCAGACAGTTAGAGATTTTCACGTGCCTCTTTTGTTTCCCAGCTGTGCTATGTCATTCCCAGAGCCTGTTGCCACACCCCCTTCATGTCCCTCAATGCACCATCACTTGGCTGCCTGCTGCCTGCAGAGGCACGCTTACTGGGTGCTGCTGCTCAGGGGCAGTGGACAGGGGCAGGGCTGGTGACCCCTGTGGCTGCCCAGGCCATGGTGTTGTGGCCAAGACCCCACTGACACAGAATTCTGGGCCTGCAGAGCCGCTATGACCATGTGGAAGGCAATTGTTTCCTCAAGCAGAGCTGCGGAGGAGGTGCTGCCAGAGCTGCTGTGCGTGCTGGAGGACTGGCCGCTGCACAGCACGTCCACCTCTGACAAGGACTACTCAGACATCTTTTCCCTGGCTGTGAGTTGCTGGACTAGACCGTAGTGCATCCTCAATAGCTAGCTCTCTGGCAGCCATATCAGATGCTCCCCCTGCATCTCCCCTGGACCAGAGCAATGCCTGAACCCTCACCCTCCCACACTCAGGCCCTGCCATGGGGATGTCTCAGTGCTGAGAGCGGTCTCTGGGTGTTTTGTTCTTTTGCAGGCAACCAGAGCACTGTGGGAGATCATCCATCTGCCCCACCATCCAGAGACACTGATTATGTACTTCCCCCGCCTCTTTGTGGCTCTGCTATTCCAAGTCTTCTCCAGCACAGCGCAGATGACAGCAGAGGTCAACACCTTCTGGAGGAGATGCCAGCAGGAGCACTGCCTTCCCACCAACCCCAGCAGGTGCTCCATCACAGTCCTCCCATGCCTCCCATGCCTTTGGAGCTGGGCTCAGGAATCCCGGCATGACCTGGGCTTTGCTCTGCACACAGATTTGTAGTGCAGACCATGAAAGCACTGCTCTGCCATCTTGAGTATGAGGATGTGGTGTCTGAAGTTGAACGTGAGTGCGGCTGGGACATACTCCTCAATACTGACAACCACCAACATGCAGTGGGTCTGCTGGCCAGGTGAGACCTCCCTTTTCCCTGCTCTCCCCATCACTTCTCCCCTGCAGATGAGGTGGCCCCAACATAATCCCTGTGGTCATGGGTGAGAGGGACTTGTCACTGAAGCATAGCCCTGCAGAGTGGAAAAGCCTGGGAGAGCTGGTGCTCTGGAACAGCCACAACCCAAAGTGCTTGCATGCCCTCCCATGAGTCCTGGGCTGATGGCCAGGAGGTCTGTCTGCAGGGAACCTCACTGAGGACAGCCTGCCAGGGCCAGAGAGATTTGGGGCCAACCACTGATGGCCATCCACAGCATGGCTGCTCATATGCCCTGTGTGTAGGAAGGTGTTTTTTTCAGTCTGGTCATCCCCAATGGACCCTGCTGGTGTTGGGTACTGCCTTTCTCCTTTTGATAGGTGGTGGGGAAGGATCAGGCTTTGGTAATTCAGTCCCAGGAGAGATTTGCCCACCCTGCTCAGGGTCAATGATGTCTTTCTCTCCTCCAGAGCAATGCTCAGGGTCTCACACAGCTTGTGTTACCGGATCGCACGCTACCTGTTCAGGCTGCTCCGCAGAGAGGAGGCTCGCTGGGAAGTCTCTGCGATGGCATTCCTTGT
Source organism: Myiozetetes cayanensis (assembly GCF_022539395.1). Taxonomy (NCBI): domain Eukaryota; kingdom Metazoa; phylum Chordata; class Aves; order Passeriformes; family Tyrannidae; genus Myiozetetes; species Myiozetetes cayanensis. Next base: position 3,464 of record NW_026087894.1, on the reverse strand, counting down.
TGAGGTGAGCCTGATGGTGAGTGCTGCCTTGTTGGGCTGCCTCCTTCTGCTCTGCCCTCTTGGACACACAGCTGTAGGGGGACTCCAGTTTGTGGAGCTGGGGCAGAGGCTGTGCTCTGCTGTGTGTGCTTGGCCCCCTGCTGCTGGGGTCAAGCCTGCTTCTCGCTTCAGCTTCACATTTTCAAGATACTTTTCCCTATTTACATGCAGTGCCTGGACAGGATGGAAGGACAGGAATCAAATAACATTCTGCCTGTATTTCAGCATCATATTATGCCACAAACACCACATATGACCACTGTCACTGCTCTGTCGTTTCAGCTCCTGCCTTGCCTTAACATAAAGGAATGGGGTGAACGCATCCTGCAACTTTTCCCAATCTATCTCATGAGGGGTCACAGAGTGATGCGTCTCCTGCTGCTCAGATGCCTCCTGGTGCTCTGTAAGAGACCCTCTATGGTAAGAAGAGGGTGTGCTCTCTTACCTTACCCTGGACCAGCTGTGCTGGCAATGTGGGGCTGCGTTACACACTAGGTTGGACTCGTCTGGGTTTCAGGAGCTGTGTCAGCTGCTGCCAGCATTCCTGACTCCCCATTCAGCTACCAGAGTCCTTCATAATAGGCCTCTGCCTTCTTGGTTCTAAGGCAGTAACATGGGGTTGAACTGCTGCAGTGGTTTTGGCAGTGCAGCCTTTGATGGCTTCAGAACATTGCATTTTGCTCCTCACAGGCCAACACTATCCGGGCCTTGACTGGAAGCCTCACAGAGGTACTGAAGGATAAAGATGGAGAGGTGGTGGGCATGACCCTTTCTGTGCTCTGCGAGGTGCTCCAGGACAGAGATGTGCCAATTGCCAGTTCCATTGCTCTGCAGCTGTCTGAGGCACTTCTGCCACTATTTGAGAACGTAAGGCTCTGTGCCCCCTGCCATGGGCACTGGGTGCTGCCAGGAAACTTTATATCCTGTGGATTTTCAGGCCCATGCCCAGGTGGGTCTGGAGAAGCTGGTGCTGAGGTCTTGCCCTCTTCATTTCCACTAGGACACCAGCCATGTGCAGCTCCTCTCAATACGACTCTTTCAAGTGCTAATGGAGTTGGTAGAAGAAGAGGGAAGAAAGCCCCTGGAGAAGAATGTGCACCAGAGCCTGTTCCTACTGTTCCGCCACTTGCACAATGAGAACCAGTGTGTGGCACAGGTGAGGACTTCTGAAATGTTGCTGTCCATGCTGGAGGTGACTTGACTGCCTTCTCTGTTTCTGCCTCTTCCTGCTCTTAGCTACAAAGCAGGAGTTCTGGGGGACCTCTGTTCTGCTGTCCTGGCAGTACCACCATGCCTGAGATGGGGGTTGACCCATCACTTTGCCCAGGCAGCAGACCCACTGATGGACAAGTTCCCAGATGCTGCATCTTCCCACTATGGGCCAGGAAAGGCAATGAGCCTTGTCAAGGTATAAGAGTTGCAGGTCCTGTGCCTTTATCAGTGGTTCCACCTCCTGGTATCTGCTGCTCTACAGGCCTTTTGGGAAACTCTGCTTCAAGCTAACACGTTCCTGCAGGAGAGGAAGCTCAAGCAACTGTTGGAAAAGACATGGAGAGTTGACAAGTGCCTGGTGAGGATGGACACAAAGCCCCAGACTTATCCTGGGGACTCATAATCCCTTTTAAGACTAGCACAGTGTTGTGGAAAAGGAAACATTTCTTGTGGGAAGCTGGAGAAATGCCACGCTCTATCAGCAATCCAGTTCCCTGCTATGCCTCCTCCAGGTGCCAGCAATTGTGAGTGACATGTACCAATGGCTCACATTCATCATGGATGTGTCTGCTGAGGACAGACTGGACAAGATCCTTCAAGAGATGAGCATTGCACAGTCTCATGATGTGGTGGTGACTATTCTGCGCTGCGCCCCATCGTGTGACAGGTACGAGGCCTATCTGCTTTGAGTGCTCAGGACTCACAAGCCATTAGGGCTCATCTGACCTGTGACCCCTTTGTTTCCCAGTTGTGTCATGTCACTTGTGCCCTCCAGGGCACCATTACTTGGTTGACTGCTACCAACAGAGGAAGGCTTAATTGGTGCTGCTGCTCAGGGGCAGTGGACAGGGGCAGGGCTGGTGGCCAGCCAGAGCCCCTGTGGCTGCCCAGGCCATGGTGTTGTGGCCAAGACCCCACTGACACAGAATTCTGGGCCTGCAGAGCCGCTGTGACCATGTGGAAGGCAATTGTTTCCTCAAGCAGAGCTGCGGAGGAGGTGCTGCCAGAGCTGCTGTGCGTGCTGGAGGACTGGCCGCTGCACAGCACGTCCACCTCTGACAAGGACTACTCAGACATCTTTTCCCTGGCTGTGAGTTGCTGGACTAGACCGTAGTGCATCCTCAATAGCTAGCTCTCTGGCAGCCATATCAGATGCTCCCCCTGCATCTCCCCTGGACCAGGGCAATGCCTGAACCCTCACCCTCCCACACTCAGGCCCTGCTATGGGGATGTCTCAGTGCTGAGAGCGGTCTCTGGGGGTTTTGTTCTTTTGCAGGCAACCAGAGCACTGTGGGAGATCATCCATCTGCCCCGCCATCCAGAGGCACTGATGATGTATTTCCCCTGCCTCTTTGTGGCTCTGCTATTCCAAGTCTTCTCCAGCACAGCGCAGATGACAGCAGAGGTCAACACCTTCTGGAGGAGATGCCAGCAGGAGCACTGCCTTCCCACTAACCCCAGCAGGTGCTCCATCACAGTCCTCCCATGCCTCCCATGCCTTTGGAGCTGGGCTCAGGAATCCCGGCATGACCTGGGCTTTGCTCTGCACACAGATTTGTAGTGCAGACCATGAAAGCACTGCTCTGCCATCTTGAGTATGAGGATGTGGTGTCTGAAGTTGAACGTGAGTGCGGCTGGGACATACTCCTCAATACTGACAACCACCAATATGCAGTGGGTCTGCTGGCCAGGTGAGACCTCCCTTTTCCCTGCTCTCCCCATCACTTCTCCCCTGCAGATGAGGTGGCCCCAACATAATCCCTGTGGTCATGGGTGAGAGGGACTTGTCACTGAAGCATAGCCCTGCAGAGTGGAAAAAGCCTGGGAGAGCTGGTGCTCTGGAACAGCCACAACCCAAAGTGCTTGCATGCCCTCCCATGAGTCCTGGGCTGATGGCACAGAACAGGAGGTCTGTCTGCAGGGAACCTCACTGAGGACAGCCTGCCAGGGCCAGAGAGATTTGGGGCCAACCACTGATGGCCATCCACAGCATGGCTGCTCCTTATGCCCTGTGTGCTAGGAAGGTGTTTTTTCAGTCTGGTCATCCCCAATGGACCCTGCTGGTGTTGGGTACCACCTTTCTCCTTTTGATAGGTGGTGGGAAGGATCAGGCTTTGGTAATTCAGTCCCAGGAGAGATTTGCCCACCCTGCTCAGGGTCAATGATGTCTTTCTCCTCCAGAGCAATGCTCGAGGTCTCACACAGCTTGTGTT